>NC_047584.1:29013636-29313636 GCF_011004845.1 Esox lucius | reverse complement strand
TGTTGGGAGTTGGAGAACAGAATGTTTTACCAATAGTTTTAAACTGGGTTATCCATGTTTTATTTCTAGCTTGGTGTCTGGCTAGCAGCGATTGTTTTTCCATTTTTGAATGAGCAGGTTGACTGACATTCCAAAACATGTTGGTTAAGCTGGCCATGAAGGAGCAGAGACGTTAAGGGTCAAATTAGAGTTCAGATTCAATGTTAGATTATGAGGGCAGGACAGTAGCATTCACCACACCAGACAGGGAAGACAAAAACATGCCAAATCCACAAGGCATGTTTCAGGAAACTGTTCCCACCCAGCTTGAAGAACCAATTTGAAAATGGGCAATACAACCAGGTGGAGTTCTGGGCCTGTGTCAGAAACACATTACATTTACAAGATGATTTTTGTTCTCTTGACTTCAGACTCAGGCTCATTGATGCTCTGGGGACAAAACACAACGAAGAGCAAAACGTTCTGTCAATAAGTTCCAGATGAAGGTTGCACAACATCTCAAATCTAACTTGTCAGTTGTTGTTCCGTCAAGCATTTGACTGCGAGGTTTATGAACGAAAAGTGTATCAATGTGCTGTGAAGTTCATGAAAGAAGCGTATCATTGTTCTGTGAAGATTATAAAGGAGAAACATGTCATTGTTCTTTGTAGTCTATAAAAGTAAAGCATATCATTGTTTGGTGAATTCAATGATAGAGAAGCTTAACATTGTTCAAGGAATTATATTATGTAGAAGCATGTCATTGTTTGGTGGAGTCTATTGAAGAGAAGCATATCATTGTTTTGTGAAACCTATGAAAGAGAAGCTTACCATTGTTTCGCTGCAATTATTAAAACAAATACTGCACTGTTCTGTGAAGTTAAAAAGGAAAAGTATCATTGTTCCGTGAAGTCAAAAAGGAAGGGTATCACTGTTCCGTGATGTCAAAAAGGAAGAGTATCATCGTTCAGTGACAATTATGAAGGAAAATTAGTATCATTGTTCTGCGATGTTTATCAAGGAAATAAGTATCATTGTTCTGTGAAGTCCCAGGCAGTGAAGGAGGTGTCTGATCCAATAGACCATGCCTATACCAGAACCCCACAAGCACACAAAACAGCAGAATTTGTTGTTGCAAGGTATTTAAGATGACGGTTGTTGCAAGGTATTTATGGAGACTGTTGTTGCAAGGTATTTAATGTGACTGTTGTTGTGGAGTCTTTGAGGTGACTTGTGATGGGGTCTTTGAGGTGACTTGTTGTGGGGTCTTTGAGGTGACTTGTTGTGGGGTCTTTGAGGTTACTTGTGGTGGGGTCTTTGAGGTGACTTATGGTGGGGGCTTGGAGGTGACTTATGGTGAGGGCTTTGAGATGACTGTTGTTGTGGGGTCTTTGAGGTGACTTATGGTGGGGTTAGTGCGGTCACCTGTGGTGGGGTCTTTAAGGTGACTATTGTTGTGGGGTCTTTGCGGTGACTTGTGGTGGGGTCTTTTGGGGGACTGTTGTTGCAAGGTTTTTAAGCTGAATATTGTTGAAGGGTATATAATGGATGTTTCTGGTGTTAAAGGTTTCTCTATGTCTTGGCCATGACACCTGAGATGGTTATGGCTGTTGCGCCACACGCTATTAACCAACACTTATGTTGTATTTGTGTGTGTATGAGAGAGAGAGATACAGATAGAAAGACAGTTGGATAGATAGATGTATAGATATGACACAGGGGGACTCAGGAGCGACTGGAAACAATTTTGATTTGAAATACGCTGGCTAATCCCAGAGTGCGGTCAGATTTAGAGTGTATGTTTCTCTCTGGCAGCTCCTATATGACCACCACGTCCATAAATGATTCGATTTATAACTCCCCTGACAAACTGTTATCAATTAGACAGCCCTTTACATCATTAGCACATCCAGAGTCCTGACAGAGTTACCACAGACAAAACAGAACTGATCCCTGGAACCCGGCGACTGGTTGTCATGGAGATACAGAACACACATGGTTCTAGAAAAGAATACAGCTAATTGGGTTCTTCAGTAGCAAACAGTCTGATGTCATCTTCTTGTACCTACGTCCGTTTTTGTTTGTTTTAAGATAAATGCATTTTGTCATCTAGTGGAACCACTAGCTAGAGGACACTGGCAGAAATTGGACAACAAACGTCTATGCAGAAAACACATGTATGTAACCATTCCTATAAATAGAAGTATCGCTTTCTCTGCTAAACTGACAATTTTTCTACAATGTGCTGTTTATTTCTCACTTGCTGACTACAAAACACGAAGCAGAATTTACACAAATCCCTCTTTTTCTCAACAAAGAAATAAGTTTTACCATCAACTTAAACCCTTTCTCAGATTTGTCCCCATAACTTAATTATTTTATTAATATATACACAATTAAATATAACTGTTAAACTACAAAGTTGGGTATATTTATGATCATAGCCCAAAGGGGATTCATCCAAATTGTGATGACTCTGTCAATTGACTATTTCTTCAATAATCCACTCTGAACAAACACAGGATGTAAAGTGTCAGTTTCCTGTTTAATAAGCCGAAATAAACTATTTCAAAAATGTTCTTGTGCACAGCAATATTATTTCTCTCACTTTCTGTGCGCACATTTATTTACACATTTGTTAGTGAGCATTCAACCCACAGCCTGGTAGAAAACAGAAACCAGCTAGGCTCTACATGTACACAGTAATGTGTTTCATCTCACTCAAAAAGGTTTTTGTATAGAACATGTTTGAGAAACACCCCACATTACTCCACTAAAACCCATTTGATATTGAACATGTGCAACTTGTCATAGCATTTTGGCCTCTATAACATTTGTTTTGAAGTTAATTTAGGGACTTAGGATTTCTTTTTAAGGAATCCTGCTATAGGCCCAACATTGTCTCGCTAACAGCAACAGCTTATGTTGGCTTTGGGGTTAGAGCATGAAAGCCATGTAAAAGTTGTTTTGTAAAACTTCAAAAACAAAGTGGTTTTGATGAAATGGGACACATATCGAGACATTCACGACATAGTTCACAATTGTCACAGCCCGTGTTTGGCAGGACAGAGGTATAGGACTGGTTTGTAGAACTGGTGTATGGAACTGAGGTATCGGACTGGTGTAAAGGACTGAGGTATAACACTAGTGTATAGGATTGGTGTATAGCACGGGTGCATACAACTAAATAGCACTGGTGCATACACCAGTCTTATTTAGGTATAGGACTGGTGTATATGATTGAGGTATAGCACTGGTATATAGGACTTGTGTATAGGACTGGTGTATAGAACTGAGGTAGAGGTCGGCAGTATAAGACTGGTGTATAGGACTGTGGTATAGGACTAGTGTATAGGGCTGCGGTATAGGACTAGTTCATAGGACTAGTGTATAGGACTGCACAATTTTTTAAATCCCTCATTTGTCTCTCCCTCACCTGTCTCTCCCTCACCTGTCTCTCCCTCACCTGTCTCTCCCTCACCTGTCTCTCCCTCACCTGTCTCTCCCTCACATGTCTCTCCCTCACATGTCGTCTCCTTCTGTCTCTCTTTCTCTGTATCCCTCTAACTCCCCGCCGACTCCCATCGTTCCTGTTTCCACTCTCTCTCCCACGTGTGTAATTCCCACAGAGTTATTGAGCTACTGTGGCTGAGAACCGGCCCACGGGAATCACAGCCATCAGAATCCCAGAATTCCAAGGTGTACTGTTACTGAGGTCGGAGGTTTCAGCCAGTGCGGAGGGGTCTAAGACGGATTGAGCTACAACTGTAACCGCTGAAGCGCATCCCAAAGGGCACACTGTTCCCTACAAAGTGCACTAAGGCCCTGGTTGGAAGTAGGGCACTACATAGGGAATAGTGGGCCATTTGGGGCATTAAATGTAGTGTACCTTATAGAACCTCCATGACAACCAATGATCTGTTAGTAACATAAGACTTTATGTCTAATTCAGATGACAACTCATCTGGAAACACACCATCTGAGTATCTGCACCGACACGTCCACGAGACCCATAAAACCAAGAAGAACAATGGAAGGAACAAATTAGGTTATTTATAGCAGTCGGCTCTGGAAGAGAAACTTGGTGCTGTAAAACAAATGTTCCTCGTTGGAAGAAGCAGAATCTAAAACCTGGGTCAGTTCAGCCTGCTCAGAGAACACCATCCAACCACTGGTAGTATTGCAGTGGGAGTGTATCGGCAAATAATATAGGGATATGATAGTGGAAATGTATTGGTAATGTACTGGCGATGGATTGGTAATTCATTAGTAATGTATTTTAACATATTTGCATGGAATTGGTAGTGCATTGGAAATGTATTGGTAGTATACTGGAACGGAATTGACAGTGCACCAGTAATGTATTGAGAGTGTATTGCAAGTGTACTGGTCATTTATTGGTAATGTACTGTTCATTTATTGGTACTGTACTGGTAGTCCAATGGTAGTGTACTGTTCATTTATTGGTACTGTACTATTCATTTATTGGTACTGTACTGGTAGTCCATTGGTAGTGTACTGGTCATTTATTGGTAGTGTACTGTTCATTTATTGGTAATGTACTGGTAGTCCATTGGTAGTGTACTGGTCATTTATTGGTAGTGTACTGTTCATTTATTGGTAATGTAATGGTAGTCTATTGGTAGTGCACTGTTCATTTATTGGTAATGTATTTTTTACACTAATGTATTTTTACACTTATAATGCATTTTTTGTGTATTCGTAGAATATTGGTAATGTATTGATACCATATCGGCAATACAGCAATAAAATAATAAGTTATATGTAATGAATTGGCAATGGATTATTCATTTATTGGTAGTCAATTGACAGTATACTGTCAATTTATTGGTAATGTATTGGTAGTAATCTCAGAGTCCTAATATTTCCTCCAGTAGCCAGGTGGAGGTGATGAAAACACAACATTCATTTTCCATGACTTAGAAAAATGCCAATGAACCTTGTGACCTGTTTGTTCAGGCTGCAGATCTCTGGTTCCTGCAGGCCAACACAGAGCATTCCAGGAGCACAACACTCAGATACTCAGTCCAAAATGGCTCCTGATTCTTAACTGACAGCCAGGCCTAATGTAGTTGTAACAGTCAGGCTATAGTACTGGGGAATGGAAGTCAGGCTATAGTACTGGGGTTATGGTAGTCAGGCTATAATACTGGGGTTATGGTAGTCAGGCTATAATACCGGGGTTATGGTAGTCAGGCTATAACACCGGGATTATGGTAGTCAGGCTATAGTACCGGGATTATGGTAGTCAGGCTATAGTACCGGGATTATGGTAGTCAGGCTATAGTACCGGGATTATGGTAGTCAGGCTATAGTACCGGGGTTATGGTAGTCAGGCTATAGTACCGGGGTTATGGTAGTCAGGCTATAGTACCGGGGTTATGGTAGTCAGGCTATAGTACCGGGATTATGGTAGTCAGGCTATAGTACCGGGATTATGGTAGTCAGGCTATAGTACCGGGGTTATGGTAGTCAGGCTATAGTACCGGGGTTATGGTAGTCAGGCTATAGTACCGGGGTTATGGTAGTCAGGCTATAGTACCGGGGTTATGGTAGTCAGGCTATAGTACCGGGGTTATGGTAGTCAGGCTATAGTACCGGGGTTATGGTAGTCAGGCTATAGTACCGGGGTTATGGTAGTCAGGCTATAGTACCTTGGTTATGGTAGTCAGGCTATAGTACTGGAGCTTTAGTACTGGCGGTGCAGCAGTCAGGCTATAGTACTGGGGTTATGGTAGTCAGGCTATTGTACTAGATTTATATTTCCCAGGCAATAATAGTGAGGCCACAGGGGAACTGTCACAGATTTAGCCCCTAACCACATGTAGTGGACCTTGTGTTTATGGTAAACAGCCGGAACACTTAGTGATAAATCTCTTTTCGACAGGCGAGATGTCAGAACCCCACAGCTCAACATAATCTTCGTCCTCCAAACAGGGATTAGTTTTCATAACAGAACGCTCTCTCCTTCTCTGTCTTTGTTTATCTCCCTCTCTCACTCCGTTTCTCTCGTTCTGTTTTTCTCTCTCCTGTTTCTCAGTTTTTCTCTCCATTTGTCTCTGTCTTTTCCTCCGCCTCTTCTCTCTATCTTTCTCACTCTCCAGTTTGTGCCGTTTTTCCATTGTTTTGCATGTTGAGCATTTTGAACAGTGTTTATCAAAGATGAATGAAAGCTGAAAAGCTGGTGAGGATCAGCACTGGCCGCGGCGTCAAGTATTGTCTCACTGCAGAGTTATGTATATTCAAGTAAACAAGTGCAAATTGTTGAGGTTTTAATTAAAATATTCGACAATCATTTTATCTGAAGTAACCCTATATAATTACATCTGTAGAGCAGATGCACAAGTTTAAGTGCCCAGCAAAACTCTGTCCCCCCCCTCCGCCCTGCTCCTCCCCCACTGAAGGCCGTCACATTTTCCAGATCCCCGGAATCCTTTCACCCATCTCCTGTTCTCAGACCCACAGCAGGTTGACACTGCCAGGACATATTCTGGACCTCCTGCTCCAGTCCTCCTTTCTGTCCTTCCCTCTTTCCTCCCCAGTACCAACCACACACCATGTCTCTGGTCCTGGTACCAACCATTTAATGTCTCTGGTCCTGGTACCAACCAGACACAATGTCTCTGGTCCTGGTACCAACTGTATAATGTCTCTGGTCCTGGCACCAACCATTTAATGTCTCTGGTCCTGGTACCAACCATTTAATGTCTCTGGTACTGGTACCAACCATTTAATGTCTCTGGTCCTGGTACCAACCAGACACAATGTCTCTGGTCCTGGTACCAACTGTATAATGTCTCTGGTCCAGGTATCAACCATTTAATGTCTCTGGTCCTGGAACCAACCACACACCATGTCTCTGGTCCTGGCACCAGCCATTTAATATCTCTGGTCCTGGAACCAACCACACACCATGTCTCAGGTCCAGGTACCAACCATTAAATGTTTCTGGACCTGGTACCAACCATTTAATGTCTCTGGTCCTGGTACCATCCATACCATATCAGTACACTACACAGTGACAGAACCCTTGATGTGCATAATAAAACAACACATCAGGTCGTTGTTCTTGGCAGATGCTGGTTTATGTGCGCAAAGACAAACTGGGAAAGAGAGGAAGGATATTGGAGCTCTTTGGTTTTCCTCAACATCTTTCTGCACGGCTTAGGGAGGCAACCTTGACTAGCTCTCTGGAAACATGAAAACACCATATGGACACCAATAAAGAATATAAACAGCAGAATTTACTCACAGAGAGATTTACTCATGGAGGTCTGCTCTGGTCAGGTCTGAGAACATTAACTACTGGCTGAGGTTCAGCCTTCTGGCCTGGGTATTAGAAAAACACTCACTGTGTGCTTCCCAAATCTTCCCATATTTTACAGGAAGTGCACTACTTTTGACCAGAGCACTATGGTCCCTGTAATGCACTGTATAGGTAGTTGGGTGACATTTGAGATTCAGATATGGCCTAGTCTGAAGAGATACCGGTCATTCCTATATGGTTACAGCTTGGTTACGGGTCAGAGCACACAACACTTATGCATCAAGGTCCGTATCATGTCTTTATCAGCAGGAGTGTTGGGCTCCATTTCAGTCCAAACCCATTCCAGGACTACACAACCACAGAGACATTTAAACTTTCAAGCCTCACCCTGGTCACATGACAGAGTCCTTTCCACCCGGCTATGCCTCACCCTGGTCACATGACAGAGTCCTTTCCACCCAGCTATGCCTCACCCTGGTCACATGACAGAGACCTTTCCACCCCGCTATGCCTCACCCAGGTCACATGAAAGAGTCATCTCCTCCTGGTTATGACTCCCCCAGGTCACGTGGTCTTTAAGATCATGGAAAGTTTTTGACAACTTGTATATTTATCTGCTGATAGGAACATTACTGCAAGACATCTGGTGGCTCGACCAATCGAGGACCGGTGTGTGACTACACAAAAAACAACTTGCAGCGTGATCACAATGCGAAATGAAAAAGAACATGATTACTTTACAAACACACAGGTCTTGCTCACACTTCAACACACGTTCTGACATACGGGAGTGAAACGTTGGGCGAGAAAAGCCAATTCCAGCCCACCTACCAGACAATTATGACCTAGAAATCTGTCAGGCATGACACAAAGCACCTGGGGGTCCCATTATGCTGTCTGGTCAAAAACAGAATAGAAAGTCAGACTCTTTTTAACTGGACACAATCAGATAATTGGGTTTATTTTAGTCCAGGGGCACGGACACTAGCTATGATGCTGTCATCGCTGAGATGGTTTGAGCTTCTGGCTAATTGAAGGAGAGTTTCCCATTGAGATGTTGGAATGATTTCTGGACCTACTTTTTTTTTTTTACATAATCTGACCATCAGATGAAAACCTGATATCCTTTCGTGTTCACGCAACTAATAGAAATATGTATTTTTTATTAACGTCTTCACACCCATTTAAATCAGTAACGCATAAATGTGACATTTAAGTCCAGAGTGGGTGACCGGAAATATCCTGAATTCACTTCCTAGCTCTGACATTTGGTACTTCCCCCAAGAAGAGTGTCTGGAGAAATCATGTAACCACGAGCCAGAGGTGAACAGGAATATTCTTTGAGATCTAAGTTGAACGTTAGATGCAACGATAACCAAGGTTTCTGTGGGGGAAAGAGGGTGAGGCAAAAGTATAGACAAAAAGAGACAGCTAGGGAAATCAAGAAAGACAGAAGAGAGGGAGAGAAAGAGCAATATATATTTTTTTTGGGGGGGGGGCAATCTCTTACCCTCCAGCTTGGGCCCAGTCTTCATGGTCATGCTTCCTTTCATGGCCGATAGCAACCAGGTAAGGCTGGGCCGACCGGGATGCGACTCTGTCTCCATGACAACAACAATCTGGGTCGTGCGCAGGGACACCTTGTGGAACGGGGCCAAGGTCCTGAAGGACTGGAGCGGGGGGCTCCTGGGGGCTGGGGAGGTCCTGCTGGGCGAGGACTGGGGGCTGGACGGGGGCTTGGCAGAATCCCAGCAGTGTTCAGGTAAAACCTTCATCAGGTAGGCTTTGGCCTGCTCCAGCTTAGTCAAGGTCGGGCTCACCTTCAGAGGCCGGGAAAGCTCCACGTTCAGTTCCGCTGCGGATGACAAGTCAAGAGGGGGGTTGAAGAGATCCTGACCATTAGATTCTCTATGGCTGTAAAAGCGGAAGACATAGGGTCACTGGCACTGGTGTAGCATGGTGACGCCGGGCCGGGGTGCAAGCTGCAAGGACAAGCTTTAAGGACAGCTTGCACTCTGGCCTGTCGTCATCACGCTAAGCCAGTGCCGGTGACCCTATCGTAAAACGCTCTTGAACTTGTCTTCACGACTTAAAATAAAAATACTACATTATTTTATGATAGAGGCCAGACACGGGCCTCCCACCACCACGGGCCCGGCTGCAACCACACCTTCCGCACCCCCTATAAAACCCTAACATCTCCCAGGTTGTTGGTGAGAATGAGAATGTGTTCGTAGTATTACTTACTGGTAGAATAATGAAACAAACACAAAGATTAGTTCCAACTAGCTATCTCCTGTCACTTTGTGAAAATTATTGTTGTGTAAATAATTTTTTCTAAAATACATTTGATTTGGTCGAAGAGTTTTGATGTGTGAAGTGTTATTGGAGAGAACTGATCAGTTATGAGGTGGAGCCTGAAGCAGAAACCTGCAGACAGGAAGTGGTTCTGCAGCCTGGAGCCGGTTGGAACAGGAATGTGTATGCGCTGGGTGTGGGTTAAAACCATGTCTTTAAAGAAAAACAACAATGTCTCAATGTTGTTAGTGATACATTGCAATGACATGGCTCTGTGTCTGTGTTTTGCATTTTCAAGATCAAAATTCAATAAAATGTTCTGACATTAGATGAAATCATGAAACCGGGTGAAATGTCAGGCAGTTCGTACTTTTTTAGGCTTATGGGATAAGTATCAGCAATTAGGAACAAAGTAGTGACTTATTGAAGGTTGGCAATTCGGGGACAAGTCCTGCAAAGTCATGAAAATAATGTGTGAGTGTGTTTGTGTGAGTGTGTGTGTGAATGTGCATACACACGGACATTAACATGATAGTATGGAATAAAGGAAACAGTTCTCTCTCCTAGTCAACACATCTACATTATAATAAAACAATATATTTCTCTCTCAACTACTGAATATAGAATCAACTTCACAGAAAGATGAATTAACTCCAAAGACAGATGAATTAACTCCATACAGATGGATTAACGCCACAGAGTGATAAATGAATTTACTTCATATAGAGACAGATGAATTAACACCATAGAGAGGAATTAACTCCACAGAGTGATAGATTAATTAACTTCATAGAGAGACAGATGAATTAACACCATAGAGAGGAATTAACTCCACAGAGTGATAGATTAATTAACTTCATAGAGAGACAGATGAATTAACACCATAGAGATTAATTAACTCCACAGAGTGATAGATTAATTAACTTCATAGAGAGACAGAACAATTAATTCCATACAGATCAATTAACTCCATAGAGAAATAGATTCACTTTATAGAGAGACAGATTAATTTACTCCAAAGACAGACAAATAAACTCCAAAGACAGACGACTTAACTCCAAAGACAGACGACTTAACTCCAAAGACAGACGACTTAACTCCAAAGACAGACGACTTAACTCCAAAGACAGACGACTTAACTCCAAAGACAGACGACTTAACTCCAAAGACAGACGACTTAACTCCAAAGACAGACGACTTAACTCCAAAGACAGACGACTTAACTCCAAAGACAGACGACTTAACTCCAAAGACAGACGACTTAACTCCAAAGACAGACGACTTAACTCCAAAGACAGACGACTTAACTCCAAAGACAGACGACTTAACTCCAAAGACAGACGACTTAACTCCAAAGACAGACGACTTAACTCCAAAGACAGACGACTTAACTCCAAAGACAGACGACTTAACTCCAAAGACAGACGACTTAACTCCAAAGACAGACGACTTAACTCCAAAGACAGACGACTTAACTCCAAAGACAGACGACTTAACTCCAAAGACAGACGACTTAACTCCAAAGACAGACGACTTAACTCCAAAGACAGACGACTTAACTCCAAAGACAGACGACTTAACTCCAAAGACAGACGACTTAACTCCAAAGACAGACGACTTAACTCCAAAGACAGACGACTTAACTCCAAAGACAGACGACTTAACTCCAAAGACAGACGACTTAACTCCAAAGACAGACGACTTAACTCCAAAGACAGACGACTTAACTCCAAAGACAGACGACTTAACTCCAAAGACAGATGAATTAACTCCAGAGAAAGACAGATGAATTAACTCTTTAGCCCTTCACACCACTTCACTTCCATTAGCTGTTTTCCACTTTGTAATGATGAGACAGGAAGCTTCCCCTCCGTTTCCCCCCCGGAATCCAGAATGTCCACAGATGTTTTCTGTGGTGGTATCAAGGCCTCAGTGTTTAGTGGGTTTAAGGCTTCAGCCTCCTGTCTCCTTCAACAGATAACTGAGGGAGGACAGGTGAGGGAATACTGCCAACACAAAAAACACATGTAGGGAGGAGGGAGGAGGAGAAAGACTAAAAAGGCATTGGAAGATGGCGAGGAGGTGGGGTGAGGGAGATAACAGAATGTCCCATTTACCTAACTTCCCAGTGAAAGTTGGGTGAGATGGGGGAGGGTGAATCGGCTGTGCAATGAAGCTTATCATTTCCAGTTCACTTATTTGCAGGAAAGTTTCCAGCGGTGAAATAAATTGTTCATGTGCTGCTGCTAATTCAGAGGCTTGCCCTTGTTCTCTCTAACCACGTAAAGATGTTTCACATCACCTTGGAGTGGGGAGAGAATGAGAGATGGCGTGGAGGACGGGAAGAGAGAAAGGAAGTTGAGGAATAAGAAAGGGGAAGAAGAGAGGGGAAGAAGGGAAGAAGAGAGGGGAAAAAGAGGAAGAAGACAGGGGAAGAAGAAGAGTGGGGTGAAAGAGGAAGAAGAGAGGGGTACAAGAGGAAGAAGACAGGGTAAAAGAGGAAGAAGACAGGGGAAGAAGATGAAGAAGAAGAGAGGGGTAAAAGAGGAAGAAGAGAGGGGAAGAAGAAGAAGAAGAAGAGTGGGGTGAAAGAGGAAGAAGAGAGGGGTAAAAGAGGAAGAAGAGAGGGGATGAAGAAGAAGAGAGGGGTAAAAGAGGAAGAAGAGAGGGGAAGAAGAAGAAGAGAGGGTAAAAGAGGAAGAATAGAGGGGTAAAAGAGGAAGAAGAGAGGGGTAAAAGAGGAAGAAGAGAGGGGTAAAAGAGGAAGAAGAGAGGGGTAAAAGAGGAAGAAGAGAGGGGTAAAAGAGGAAGAAGTGGGGGGTAAAAGAGGAAGAAGAGAGGAGAAGAAGAATGGCACTGCTGTTGATCGGAGGCTGCAGCACTCCTGCCGCTGAGTTTACTTCCTGTTGAATCGGTCAGTCTGTCAGCCAGTCCACCAGGCTCCCTCAGGGAGTGTAGATTTGTCAGCCATTCCACCTGGCTGTCTAAAGGGCTAAACAGCCAGGCCAGCAGAACCCCATCACAACCCCATCATCACCACTGACTTTAATAAGAGCTAACCGATGCTCCGCTAACGCTCTGACTGGGGGGAACAGCACATGTGGATTGTAGTTTTTGCACTTTACCACTCTATCAAACTTTGAACTGCCACTGTCTCAAGGCCTCCGGAGAGGGAGAGAGAGAGAGAGAGAGGGGCCACAGCAGCGCACTTGCACCCAGCCTGCTCCTCCCGTTCCCCAGACACATCCACACAGTTTTCCCCTAGCCTTGCCCTGGACCAGGGTCCTTCAACATCGCAAGAGTAGCCTTACATGGTTGTGATAAAGGGCAGTGTTACATGGTCGCTATAGAGGGCACTGTTATGTGGTCATGATAAAGGTCAGCGTTAGACAGTTGTGATAAAGACAGCATTACACGGTTGTGATAAGGGGCATCATTACACTGTCATGATAAAGGGCAGTTTTAGACGGTCAAGATAAAGGGCAGTGTTACATGTTCATGACAAAGGGCAGCGTTACACGGACGTGATAAAGGTCAGCGTTACACAGTCATGATAAAGGGCAGTGTTACGTGTTAATGACAAAGGGCAGCATTACACAGTGATTATAAAGGGCAACATTACACGGTCATGATAAAGGACAATGTTACGTGTTCATGACAAAAGGAAGCGTTACATGGTCATGATAAAGGGCAACGTTACGTGTTCAATCAATCGATCAAATTCATTTATAAAGCCCTTTTTACAACAGCAGTTGTCACAAAGTGCTTTTACAGAGACACCCGGTCTTAAACCCCAAGGAGCAAACAACAGTAGTGTTGAATTTCAGTGGCTAGGAAAAACTCACTAAGAAGGCCAAATTTTAGGAAGAAACCTAGAGGGGACCCAGGCTCAGAGGGGTGACCAGTCCCCTTCTGCCTGTGCCGGGTGAGATATTAAGAGTCCAATTGGAATAATTAATAAATGCATGTGGGTTAAATTTAGACTAGTTCAGAAGTATGACCAGATGGACAAGGACAGGGACAGCAACGGGCCCCCCAAACCAGATACTCTGCTGGTGTGGACCAGGACCTCATGTCCTCTTAAAGTTTAAAACGGGAGGAGACTGGGAAAATTCAGAAAATGCATTCCTCATATCAACAACGATTTATAGTGGAGAAGGAGAACTTATTGGGGAAGGAGAACTGACCCAATCCCCCAGCACAATAGTGTAGCAGGACGGATGCGGAACCTTTGTCTGAGGCCATTAGAAGGCCATTTGTTACCTTCACGAGTGCAGTCTCAGTACTATGATGGGATCTGAAACCGGACTGGAGCATTTCATAAATGTTATTTGTCTTCAGGAAGGCATTCAGTTGTTGGGAAACACATTTTTGAGAGGAACGGGAGGTTCGATATTGGCCTATAATTGTTTAATATGTCGGGATCCAGATTAGAATTTTTTAGAAGAGGCTTATTTACCGCTATTTTTAGTGAGTTTGGTACACATCCGGAGGAAAGGGAGCAATTTATTATGTTCAGCATTGGCTGACCTAGCACAGGAAATAGTTCCTTAAGTAATTTTGTTGGAATCGGGTCTAGCTGACACTGAGATTTTGAGGACCATAACTATTTAAGGAGGAGTCAGTTATTTGTTTTCTAATGGTGATGATCTTTTCATCAAAGTAGTTCATGTATTCATTACAACTAAAGTGAAGACCCACTTCACTTGTTGAGCTTTGCTTTTTTGTTAACTTTGCAACTGTATCAAAGAGACATTTTGGATTGTTTTTGTTCACCTCAATCAGGTTGGAGAAATAAGCTGATCAAGCAGACATGAGTGCTTTTCGGTATTGCAGTTGACTTTCTATCCAGGCTAGTCTGAATACTTCCAACTTGGTGGAACGCCACTTTCACTCCAATTTTCTGGAGGCTTGCTAAAGTGCTCTAGTATTGTCTGTGTACCAGGGAGCAAGTTTCTTGTTGCGTATTTCTTTTGTTTTTAGTGGTGCAGCCGTGTCTAATATATTTCACAGTGTTGAGTTTAGATCCTCGTTAATGAGCAAACTTATTTGTAGTTCGAGAATTTATAGTACAGCTTTATAGTTTTGAAACTCATTGTTTGTGAAGCAAGTGGATTTCTTGTTTTAACGGTAAATGTAATAAGACCGTGATCCGATGATCCAGGATTTTGGGGGGAAATTATTAGATCCACAATATCTATTTCAAGTGACAGGACTTAATCTAAGGTGTGATTGTTGCAATGTGTTGGACCTGAGACATGTTGGATAAAACCCATTGAGTAAATTATGGCTTCAAAGGCTTTTTGAAGAGGATCATTGGACTTTTCCATATTAATATTGAAATCGCCAAAAATGTAAATACTATCTGCCATGACTACAAGGTTAGACAAGAATTCTGGAAAATCATTGAGGAACATTGTGTATGGCCCGGGGGGCCTATAAATAGTAGCTATGTAAAACGATTTATCGGCCTGGTTAACTTTCATGAGTAAAACTTCAAAAGAATGAAACTCAGTGATATGTTTGAGAGTAAATTTATATTTACTGTCATAAATATTAGCAACACCCCCTCCTTTTCGGGATGCATGAGGGACATGATCACTAGTATAGCCAGGAGGAGAGGCTATACTAGTGATCATGTCCCTCATGCATCCCGTGAATTCATTAGGCTTTAGCCACGTTTCACATAAACCAATAACATTTAGTTTATGATCAATGATTAATTAATTTACTGCAACTGCCTTTGGAGCAAGGGATCTAACATTTAGGAGTCCCATTTTGAGATGCGAGGTGATACAGTCATTATTATTTTTATTTGTGACCGAGGTGGAGGAAGGCTTTATCTTAATAAGGTTGTTTTTGTTAGCACTACCTTGTTTAACTTTTCTCAGCCTGGAACGAGTCACAGTGGCAATAGGTAAAGTTATACTAAATACTCTGGCTATGCTATCGACAGACTCCACTATGCTAGCCGGCCTGACTTGCACCCTATCTCATGGTGTGAGACTTCCTATCAATGTTCCTAGATAAAACAAAAGCACCACTCCAGCTAGGGCAGCAAAGGGCAACAAAGGGAAGCGTTACACAGTAACGATAAAGGGCACCGTTACACGGACACGATAAAGGGCAGCATTACATGATCATGATAAAGGGCATCGTTACACTATCCTGTAGGCTACATAATGACATCATCCTGTCTTCACAGTGGCTCTGGATGGGTTCCGGGGGACTTCCCAATGCCCACGTAATGCCTAAGCAGGAAACAGAGTGCCTTTGCTCTTCAGAGCATGGCCGTATACTTTCTAATCAGAGATTGACTTGTGGGTCACAGGCGAAGCTACAAAGGCATTATGTAAAGAGCATAATCCAACACAATGCACATAGATGGAATGTGATCCTATAATAAGCAAAATAAATTCTCAATGCACACTAACAGAGTAGCAACGAGGTCTTTAACTCGGTGTGCACGCTTTTGTGAGGTACCACTTCTTTAAATCTTTGTAGTCAACCCCTATAGGATTACGAGGGAATCCATCTGGCTCTTAGCCTGACTTAGTCCCACATTTAACTTGTTACCTTCAAACGTAATGTGTTTAAGCTCATCGTGTGCCGAGAGAGGGGAGAAAGGCAGCGTGGGTAAATATGGATTATTAAAAAGAGATGGTGGCACTTCCGTTGCCGCGTCAGGATATCAAATGAAGGCCCTGTTCAGGAGTGACCTTCATACGCTTCACACACGCGTGTTTTCATAAGGAACACCCCGGGGAAGGAAAAGTGCTCGAATCCAGACGAGGCGTGCCAAGAATAAAGAAACAATACAGGAAGGAGAACAGGATTCCACGTTTCTTAATGTATAGTACTAACAGCTCATATTTTAATGTATAATGTTATTAGCACATACGTTAATCTAGAGCACATATTTTTATGTACAGTGGATATAAAAAGTCTACACACCCTTGTTAAAATGCCAGGTTCTTGTGATGTAAAGAATGAGGCAAAGATAAATCATGTCAGAACCTTTTCCACCTTTAATGTGACCTATAACATGAACAATTCCATTGAAAAACAAACAGAAATCTTTGAGGGGGAAAAAACTCACAGATATCCTGATTGCATAAATTTGCACAATCTTAAACTAATACTTTGTTGTAGCACCTTTTGATTTTATTACAGCACTCAGTCTTTTTGGGTAGGAGTCTATTAGCATGGCACATCTTGACATGGCAATATTTGCCCACTCTTCTTTGCAAAAGAATTCC
This sequence comes from Esox lucius, assembly GCF_011004845.1. Taxonomy (NCBI): domain Eukaryota; kingdom Metazoa; phylum Chordata; class Actinopteri; order Esociformes; family Esocidae; genus Esox; species Esox lucius. Next base: position 29,296,812 of record NC_047584.1, on the reverse strand, counting down.
AAATCTGTCAGATTGCGAGGACATCTCCTGTGCACAGCCCTGGCTGGGCCATTACAAAACGTAAATCTTCCTCTGGTGAAGCCATGCTTTTGTGGATTTGGATGTGCGATTTGGGTCGTTGTCGTGCTGAAAGGTGAACTTCGTCTTCAGCTTTCTAACGAACGCCTGAAGGTTTTGTGCCAAAATTGCCTGGTATTTGGAACTGTGAATAATTCCCTCCACCCTGTCTAAGGCCTCAGTTCCCGATGAAAAAAACCAGCCCCAAAGCATGATGCTGCCACCACCATGCTTCACTGTGGGTATGGTGTTCTTTGGGTGATGTGCAGTGTTGTTTTTGCGCCAAACATACCTTTTGGAATTATGGCCGAAAAGTTCAACCTTGGTTTCATCAGACCATAACACACTTTGTAAGAAAAGGCTTCTGTCTTGCCACCCTACCCCATGGCCCATTCATATGAAGAATACGGGAGATTGTTGTCACATGTAGCACACAGCCAATACTTGCCTGAAATTCCTGCAGTTCCTTTAATGTTGCTGTAGATCTCTTGGAAGCCTACCTGACCAGTTTTCTTCTCGTCTTTTCATCAATTTTGGAGGGTCGTCCAGTTCTTGGTAATGTCTCTGTTGTGCCATATTTTCTCCACTTAATGATACTGTCTTCACTGTGTTCCATGGTATATCTAATGCTTTGGAAATTATTTTGTACCCTTCTCCTGACTGATATCTTTCAACAACGAGATCCTTCTGACGCTTTGGAAGCTCTCTGCGGACCATGGCTTTTGCTCTGAGATGCAACTAAGAAAATGTCAGGAAAATCCTACTAGAACAGCTGAACTTTATGTGTGATTAATCAGAGTCACTTTAAATGATGGCAGGTGTGTAATGACTTAACATGAGTTTGAATGTGATTGGTTATTTCTGAAAACAGCCACATCCCCAGTTATAAGAGGGTGTGCAAACTTATGCAACCAGGTTATTGTAATGTTTTTATTTTTCATTTTTTCCCCTCAAGGATTTCAGTTTGTTTTTCAATTGAATTGTTCACATTATAGGTCACATTAGAAGTATAAAAAGTTCTGACATGATTTATCTTTGTCTCGTTCTTTTACATCACATAAACCTGGCATTTTAACAGGGTTGTGTAGACTTTTTATATCCACTGTAAAGGACCAATAGCTGATATTTTAATGTGGAGGACTAACTGGTCATATTTTAAAGTAGAGGACTAATGGGTAATATGTTATAGAAGACTAACAGGTCATATTTCAATATAGAGGACTAACAGGTTATACAGCTCCGGAAAAATTTAAGAGATCATTGCACCTTTTTCTTTCCTTTCCAAAAAAGTCGGAAAGGAAGGTTTTGAGTGAGCATTCAATTTGCAGTGGTATCTTAATCTGAACCTTTCTGTTCCTCACTCAAAACCTTCCTTTTCAACTTTTTTGGAAAAGCAAGAAAAAGGTACAGTGGTCTCTTACATTTTTCTGGAGCTGTATGTTATACAGGACTAACAGATCATATGTCAATATAGAGGACTAACAGCTTTTATGTTATAGAGGACCAACAAGTCATCTGTCAATATAGAGCACTAACAGATTTTATGTTATAGAGGACTAACCAGTTTTAGGTGTCTCTAGATGGGTTTGTGTGCTTGATCTGGACCCTGTGGCTACATGTGTTACATTTTCTCATCCCGTTACCTGCCAGGCATCCAAAATGACAGGAATCCCAAGCTTCCGGCTGTTTGGCGGAGATGGGGGGGGTCAGCTGACACGGAAGGCCAAGTAGCTTGGTGAGCACATAGCATTTCAGCACAGGACAAGAGGCGTAAAGTGTTTGGTGTAGTCCCTTCGCACATTCAGTCATTCAATACAGTCTGTTTGTGTGATCAGGATGTCGTAGCCACCACTCCCTGGAGGGGTTTTAGAGGAGGGCATGGAGGAGATACTACAACATGGCATTTCGGCAAGTGCTAGGAACGCTTGGGAGAAGGCAGTGATAAAAAGGCCAGGTGAAAGAACCACATCGAAGTCATAGTGAGTTACAGTACTCACTAAACAAGGTTAGCGGCAGTCAGCGCTACTCTTTAAAGAGGTAGGGGTTTCAGATGTTACAGGTAAGACCGGTGACGGCATCACCTTCATCTGACTTCTATTAGCCACGTTCTGGACGGTGGAGAGCGGTGTGTGCGTTCACCACAGAAGGATTCAGAGGGTGTGATGCTACCCAGGAGTCCAACAGTGTCATTGGTTCCAGCTAATCTCTCACCTGCTGAGTACGGCTCGGGGAACAGCTCTCTTTCTCACACACACACACACACACACACACACACAGGTTACAAGTGTTCTCACTCGGCAGGCTGTGACTGGTCTCGCCCTGCACTCTCAGTAAATGCTGGTGAAATTGCTCACAGCTTGTTGTAAACACAGTGAACACGCTGTACGCTGCTGTGGCCTTGTGGCGGTCAGAGGTGTGTGGGTGTGTGTGTGTGTGTGTGTGTTTGAGTCTTGTGTCGGTCTGCTGTACGCGCCTGTGTGTGTGTGTGTGTGTGCGTGTGCGTGTGCGTGTGCGTGCGCGCGCATGTGTATTTGAGTGTGTGTGTTTTGAGTCTTGTGGCGGTCTGGTCTGGCTGTCAGTTTGGGCCTTGTTGAAAGACACAGTGAAACAGAAACAGGATCAAATCAAGACCCGTCTGGGAGAACAGAACTGAACACCAACTAAGGGAGTCCTAAAAGACAGGGCCGACGCACTGAACAACTTTACATCTCTACGCCTCTGGGCCCTGTGGACGACAGAATGAAGTGGTGCCTACATAGGCATGGATGTCATCCATTCAACACTACACAGAGAAAATAATGTCATCCCTTAAACACTACAAAGAGAATAGAATGCCATCCCTTAAACACTACAAAGAGAATTGAATGTCATCCCTTAAACACTACATAGTCATGGATGTCATCCATTTAACACCACATAGAGAATAATGTCATCCCTTCAACACAACATAGGTATGGATGTCATCCATTTAACACTACATACAGAATATAAGGTCATCCCATAAATACTACAAAGAGAATAGAATGTCATCCCTTTAACACAACATAGAGAATAAAATGTCATCCCTTTAACACTACATAGAGAATCTTATGTAATCCCTTTAACACTACATAGAGAACAGAATGTCATCTGATCAATATTACATACAGAATAGGTTGTCATAGGGTGCTATCTGAGATGCATCCTAAACCTCACATAAAGCCTCACATGTACCATGTGAAGGTCAGAACTGACAATGTACCACGTAAAGGTCAGAACGGACCATGTGCAATATAAAAGTCAGAACTGACCACGTACAATATAAAAGTCAGAACTGACCACATACAATATAAAAGTCAGAACTGACCACGTACAATATAAAAGTTAGAACTGACCACGTACAATATAAAAGTCAGAACTGACCACGTACAATATAAAAATCAGAACTGACCACGTACAATATAAAAGTCAGAACTGACCATGTACAATATAAAAGTCAGAACTGACCATGAACAATATAAAAGTCAGAACTGACCATGTACAATATAAAAGTCAGAACTGACCATGAACCATTTAAAAGTCAGAACTGACCATGTACAATATAAAAGTCAGAACTGACCATGAACCATATAAAAGTCAACTGACAATGCACCATGCGAAGGTCAAATGATATGAGAAAACACTTTGCTCTTCAGTGGACATGTGTTTGTGTGTGTGGCATTATTGTGTGGGCCTGGTCCCAGGTTGACAGACACATTTGATCCTTTCTTCCTCATGCTGAAGGGGGGAAATGATGTCATGGTCTGAGTGGGTTCAGGTTAAAGCAGGGTCCTCAAAGCGGAATCTGAGGAGGAGAGGGGCGGGGCACTGGTCTTGCACTGATTCCCATGATGCTCTTCATCTACACCCACCACACCGCCAGTCAGTCAGACCTTCAGGACCTCACATCTGAAACATCTGGGCTGATATATCGCTTAAACATGAACTTTGACCCCGCTCCTACACACCTACACTACCTTCCTCTGTGAAACTATGGATCTAAGAAGAGCAAAAACATTTCTTTTGTCACCAAAAATACTAACATTCTTAGACTATTCTAAAATAGTGAGGATGTGCTGTACAGCAAATATAGTGAATATCTCCTTCACCCAGAGAGATGGGGGAGAGATTGGAGCTGGATATCTCCCTCCCCGTGAGAGGACGAGGAAAGATGGGAGCTAGTTATCTCCCCCACCCATGAAGAGGAGAGACACCAGAACATGGGGAGAGCCCAGACAGATGTAATCGTCTGGCCACAGAGCAGAGCAAGCGCCCAGTGTGTGGTGAGTCAGTCAGGTTGGGGGGGGGGGGTGTAGTAGAGGGCCTCCAGAGTGGTGTGGGTGGGCCAATTCATGTTGGGGCCAATTCATTCCTTACTAACATATTCCCGTGCTTCAATGAGCAGATGTGCAGCATTGGACATTTCCCCTGACACGGGTCGTGAACTGATGCTTTTACTTTTTAAGAAAAGCATGTTGTTGCGTCGAAACCTGTAGAAACTCTCCTCACCTGGTCCATTGAGGAAGTCTTTGATGGTCAGACAGGCCAGGGGAGGTGGGATACCAGTCTGACTGTCTGCTTGGCCTGCTACTGTCTGTAGCCAGGAAATACTGTAGTCCAGTGCCTCCGGGAGAGCCTTCCCCGGGTCTGTGGGGCGAGAAAGACCAGGAGGAAATGAGAAACACGGTCAGGTCAGCGTGGATGATACTCCATGACGACGTCTCCCGGACCCCCCCCAACCCCACGCGCGCTCACCGAGACACTGGTAGTCCGAGGTGACCCCCCTTAGGGACACGTCGAACACAGACAACTCCATCTTCTGCTTGCGGTGGTGGCAGCTGAGCAGGGCCGACGGCTGAACCACCTGGAATCAGACTCGTTCATTAGCGGATCACATGACGGTCAGTAGGCGGTCTGTAGACCGTCTGTCTGTGTTTCAACCATGTTTTAAGAGTACATCTGGGGACCAGGAGTCAATGTGAGGACCAGGTTCATTTTAGGCATAAACATTAGTTTATGGAGGTTAAGGTTAGGGTTAGGGTATGGTTTATGTCTAGGGAATAATAAACATGGATCTCTGGGTCAGGGTGAGGTCTCAGGTCCCCACAAGGATAGAAAAACAAATGTGTGTGTGTGTGTAGGAGCCTCTGTGTGTCGATACCTGGAGGTAGAGCAGAGGCTCCAGAACCAGGTCCCCGGCACCCCTCCTCCCCGGCTGCCTCACGATGGTCACCCCCAAGGCATGGCGAGCCGCAGAGCGGCTGGGGGCCGGCAGGGAGTCCAGGGAGAGAAGGCTGCCATGGGGCCCCCGGGACTGGGGACACGTGTTGCTGTTCAGGAGGTCCTCCGCTGTCAGACCTGAGAGGGGCACCTGGGGAGGAGAGGCCACGGTTGGGGAGGTGGAGGCGGGAGGGGTGGAGGGTGAGTCACTAGGGGCCTCCGTCAGGTTTAAAGCCGTCTTCCCCACCCTGTCCGCAACCACCTCCTTCTCGGGCGAGGCAGGAGTGGCGGGTGTCACCTCGGGGGCTTTGGGCGGAGCCGAGCAGGCGTAGGTCATGAGGGACAGCCTGCTGGCGGTCAGGAAGATGTCGAAGGGGATGAAGCTGAGGTTCTTGATGATGGTGGACTTGCGGGAGGGCCTGGCAATGCAGTGGTGCGACGCCCCGCTCTGCTGCTCGATCTGAACGATGCGGATCCGGGCGCTGTCGCTGCCGAAGCCGCTGTCCCGGGCGCCGCCGTCCCGGGCGCCGCCGTGGCGGGAAGACGAGTCCACACCGACGGGCCCTGTGGAGGAGGAACGCTCCTGCTCACCACGATACACCTGGTGCACACACACACACACACACACACACAGACACACACAAGAAACAAATGACCCGCAGAAGAGCAGCTTGAATATAGCAGATTGTAAAAACATCTTAAAACACATGGAGGGATCTTATAATGACAAACACAATTGTGCAATAACAGTGGAAACCTTTTAATAGATAGTTTACCAGGAAATGAATAAACTCGTTTTATGCTTTGTTAGCTCTGCTGCGAGATCAGAACACCAATAAAAGCACTGAGAGGCTTTTGGAGACTTTTGTTTCTTGCTCAGCTTGGTCTTTACAAGTGTACTAACCAAATATCTGGATGAATAAAACCATGAACAAATTGTCCGAAGCAACAGTACGATGTCTGGCCGTAGTTAGAAACTTTAGACGAAAAAAAAAAAACCTCTGAGGCTTTTTCTGTGGTTTACAGTAATTTTGCAGTCCTTACGAAAATGTGCCTTATAGAGCTTTGCCCAGACAGACCAAGCTGAGTGTGAGCAGAGATTGTGACTGGGCTGAATGGGTTGTGTATAAAGGCAATGTTCTGGTTGTTTTCTACAGTTTTCTCTGGGATGGCAACAATGACAGATGTAAATCATTGTGAATATATCCTGGGTTTACTTCCATAATCCAAACAAGCAGAGCTACCAAGGCAGAGCATGGGCCGAAGACGTAACCTGCTTGGCCTGGAGAAACACACGCAGAAACACTAAAAATGTATGAACTAAATTGATTAATTAATACATTCGCAAGAAACAAATAAATAAATGAATGAATAAATAATAGTAGTAATGAATGACCTAAAGTCAACCTGATTCTTGTCTTGGAACAATAGAGACCTTAAGGCCATATGGAAAAAAGGAACTGTCCAAAGTATTTGGTATCAATAAATCTTTATTTCACTGTAAATATTACAGAACCTTTGTCAAATGGCTTTAACAAAATTATTGACATCCTGGATATTTGGTAGTACAGCCCATGGCGAAATCAATCGCAATCAAGCGTTTCCTATAGCAAATGAAGAACTTCCTGTACATCTTTACAGGCAGTTTGGCCCTCTCTGCTCCACTTCTTCAAGTTTTGAAGGGTGCCCAACTATTTTTTCAAGATCTCTCCACAGGTTTCAAATAGGATTTGATCTGCAGACATTACTGGTCACTTCAGAACAGTCCAGTGTTTTGACTTGAGCAAATCCTGTGGGCTTTCTGAAGTTAATTTGAAGCCACTGTACTGCTGGAAGACCCACAACCTTTAAAAAAGAACCTGCTCTCTGGACCTGGGTTAGACATGGTGCTCCAAAATTCCTTGGTATTCTCCAAGAAAGCTCTAATTTAGTCTCATCTGTTCACAGAAGATTGTCCCAGAAGGTCTGAGGCATGTTCAGGTGTGTTTTGGGTAATTGCAGTCAGGCTTTCTTATGTCTCTCTCAGCAGTGGGGTCCTGTTGGGTCCCCTTACAAAAAAACCCCTTCTGTTAAGTTGGCCATGGATGGTTTGGGTTGAAACCGCTGTACCTTTCGTCGGAAGGTCATATGACATCTGTATAACAGTTGATGTACCACCATTCGAACAGTCCTCTGCTGCAATCTTCCATTGAATTTTCTCTGGCAGCCACGTCCAGGTTAGCTACAGTGAAGTGGACCTTAAAGGTCTTGATAACATTACGTGTGGTGGAAACAGGAACATCAAGGTCTCTGGAAATAGACTTGCAGCCTTGAGATGGTCCACGCTTGGATAAAGTCTTGTGTCCCACCTACTCAGACAATTCTCTAGTTTTCCTTCTTTTAACCACGGTAACAGGAGAATGAGTTGTTGCCTCTATTCAATCAGGTTGAAAGTGTATTTTTCATTTTGCAGGCACCAAAGATGATTATAATTCCAAAGGAAGAGAAAATCTGGAAATAAAATTATTTATTTAGAATTTCTTTGTATAATAAGCTAATATTTAGTAAATAATTCAAAGTATTAGATTTTGCTCAACTCCAAAAGATTTATTTGAATTGTAACAGTTTCTTTGAAGAAACTGAGCATTATTTGAATAAAGTGCCCGGGTGCCAATAATTTTGACCAACTGTATACATTTACGTATGTTACGAGAAACAAAAAAACGTACAGCTGCAACCAACTGGTTTCGCTACGAAACTATAAACCCCTCAATGTGGTAAAAGTCCATCAGCAGGTATGCCATGACTGTTTTCTCATATTCTCTCTTCTGTAACATTCAATAAGGCTGCAGCACGAGAAGAGCCTCCCACACGCTATCTGACGCTAATTCGCTGTAATGGCACAACATTGTTCGCAATTAGCTACTGGTGTTCATGAACAGGATGATGATGATTAATCCATAAACAGTCAATTGTTTGAGAAGACGGTTCCCATGTCCGACCCTGTCTTCTGTCCCTTACCCAGATTTGACCAACCTGCATATGGTTCCTATTTCCTCACCTCTCACTCTCTCCGTCTCCCCCCCCCCGCCTCCTTCTTTCTGCCCCCCCCCCACCACCACTCTCTCACCACATCCAGCCTTCTCCTTCCTGTGAATTAAATGTATATTATGCCAGTGAAGAAGATAGTGTTTCAGTCCTCCAGGCGCACACTGAACTCCCTGGCGCAGCATAAAAGACAATGCCTGACTTATTAGATATTTCCTAAACAGTGTCATCAAAGGCTAAAAACAAGATCCCTATAAAGAGCAGCAAAGGGCTTCCATACAAACTCTGTGCCAAAAGCCTCTCTTCCTCAACTAATGAGAAAAGGATGTGCTCTCTCTCCCTCTCTCGCTCCCTCTTGCTCTCTGCAGAAATGTAACATTTTCCGAGCACTGCAGTGGAGGGAAAAGGACGAGGCAATCTGCTCCATGTGTGTTCTGTTAGGGGGAACGTGTATTTGGTGGGGAGGTATTTTAACCCTTCAAAGCCTGATGGGATGTGATGGTCAGAGCATGCGACCACACAGCAGACTGCGGCTACATCCTTTTATTTTATGCACGTTAACCATCCCTTTTCACCACACGAACGGCGACGCACAACATCTCAATGACAATGACTAGGAGAAACGCAGCTTTTCAGTCGTGCGTCGCACACATACATTCATGTTGATCCTTAAGGACAGGTGGCGTTTCAAATGATTTCTATTTTGGTTGCTTCATAGTGTATGACAACAGCTGCCGATATTCCGTAACTTATGGTAAAATGTTGGTTAGAGTTAGGTTAAAATGACGGTCATGCGATCATGTAATTATTCTGGTTTACCTTAGTGTTTTCTACAGCGACTGAGACCACATCTGCAGCATAGTAGCCGGATGTGTTCTAGCAAAGGAAGTCTGGAAGGAAAGCAGGCCCTTAAAAAATGGTTCCAGAGGGTGGTGAAAAATACCACACCTCCATTCCATGTTGGGGGAACTCCATTTGTGGGTTCTTATGTAAAATAAGTGCATTTGGGTAAGCATTCCTGTGTACCGCTGATATGAACATGTGAATGTATGTACAAGATATATCAGTACAGGTAAAAACGACACTATGGAAATGAACTGAAAATGTATGCTTGGTAAAATTCCCTGGTAAGCCTGAAAAATGGAGCTGATCACGTCATACACGCCTCTCCTTGAACTGCCAACCTCTCCTTGAACTGCCACCTTAACGTGGTGGAGGGGTTTGAGTACCCGAGTGACCCTAGGAGCTATGTTGTCTGGGGCTATATGCCCCTGGTAGGGTCTCCCAAGGCAAACAGGTCTTAGGCGACGGGTCAGACTAAGAGCGGTTCAAAAACCCCTTAATGATGATAAATAATTTGTGTCCTGTGACGTCGCCCGGCATGGCGCAGCCGGGGCCCCACCCTGGAGCCAGGCCAGGGGTTGGGGCTCGTTCGCGAGCGCCTGGTGGCCGGGCCTTTCCCCATGGGGCCCGGCCGGGCCCAGCCCGAACGAGCGACATGGGGCCGCCCTCCCGTGGGCTCACCACCCACAGGAGGGACCATAAGGGGTCGGTGCAGAGAGGATCGGGTGGCAGTCGAAGGCGGGGGCCTAGACAACCCGATCCCCGGACACGGAAACTAGCTCTAGGGACGTGGAATGTCACCTCGCTGGCGGGGAAGGAGCCTGAGATGGTGCGTGAGGTTGAGAGGTTCCGACTAGAGGTAGTCGGGATCACCTCTACGCACGGCTTGGGCTCTGGAACCACACTCCTTGAGAGAGGATGGACTCTTCACCACTCTGGAGTTGCCCATGGTGAGAGGCGGCGGGCTGGTGTGGGTTTGCGTATAGCTCCCCAGCTCTGCCGCCATGTGTTGGAGTTTACCCCGGTGAACGAGAGGGTCGTTTCCCTGCGCCTACGGATCGGGGATAGGTCTCTCACTGTTGTTTGTGCCTACGGGCCGAACGGCAGTGCAGAGTACCCGACCTTCTTGGAGTCTCTGGGAGGGGTGCTGGAAAGTGCTCCGACTGGGGACTCTATCGTTCTACTGGGGGACTTCAACGCCCACGTGGGCAACGACAGTGACACCTGGAGGGGCGTGATTGGGAGGAACGGCCCCCCTGATCTGAACCCGAGCTGTGTTCAGTTATTGGACTTCTGTGCTAGTCACAGTTTGTCCATAACGAACACCATGTTCAAGCATAAGGGTGTCCATCAGTGCACGTGGCACCAGGACACCCTAGGCCGCAGGTCGATGATCGACTTTGTTGTTGTTTCATCTGACTTGCGGCCACATGTCTTGGACACTCGGGTGAAGAGAGGGGCGGAGCTGTCAACTGATCACCACCTGGTTGTGAGTTGGATCCGATGGCGGGGGAGGAAGCTGGACAGACTCGGCAGGCCCAAGCGTACTGTAAGGGTCTGCTGGGAACGTCTGGCCGAGTCTCCTGTCAGAGAGATCTTTAACTCCCACCTCCGGCAGAGCTTTGACTGGATCCCGAGGGAGGCTGGAGATATTGAGTCCGAGTGGACCATGTTCTCCACCGCCATTGTCGAAGCGGCCGCTCGGAGCTGTGGCCGTAAGGTCTCCGGTGCCTGTCGAGGCGGCAATCCCCGAACCCGGTGGTGGACACCGGAAGTAAGGGATGCTGTCAAGCTGAAGAAGGAGTCCTATCAGGCCTGGTTGGCTTGTGGGACTCCAGAGGCAGCTGACGGGTACCGACAGGCCAAGCGGACTGCAGCCCGGGTGGTTGTGGAGGCAAAAACTCGGGCCAGGGAGGAGTTCGGTGAGGCCATGGAGAAGGACTATCGGCTGGCCTCGAAGAGATTCTGGCAAACCATCCGGCGCCTCAGGAGAGGGAAACAGTGCCCTACCAACGCTGTTTACAGTAGAGGTGGGCAGCTGTTGACCTCAACTGGGGATGTCGTCGGGCGGTGGAAGGAGTACTTCGAGGATCTCCTCAATCCCGCCGTCACGTCTTCCATTGAGGAAGCAGAGGATGAGGGCTCAGAGGTGGACTCGTCCATCACCCGGGCTGAAGTCACCGAGGTGGTTAAGAAACTCCTCGGTGGCAAGGCACCGGGGGTGGATGAGATCCGCCCTGAGTACCTCAAGTCTCTGGATGTTGTGGGGCTGTCTTGGTTGACACGCCTGTGCAACATCGCGTGGCAGTCGGGGACAGTGCCTCTGGGATGGCAGACCGGGGTGGTGGTCCCTCTTTATAAGAAGGGGGACCGGAGGGTGTGTTCCAACTATAGGGGGATCACACTTCTCAGCCTCCCCGGGAAAGTCTATGCCAGGGTTCTGGAGAGGAGAATACGGCCGATAGTAGAACCTCGGATTCAGGAGGAACAGTGTGGTTTTCGTCCAGGCCGTGGAACACTGGACCAACTCTATACCCTCTACAGGGTGATGGAGGGTTCATGGGAGTTTGCCCAACCAGTCCACATGTGTTTTGTGGATTTGGAGAAGGCATTCGACTGTGTCCCTCGCGGCATCCTGTGGAGAGTGCTTCAGGAATATGGGGTCCTGGGTCCTTTGCTAAGGGCTGTCAGGTCCCTGTACGACCGAAGCAGGAGCTTGGTCCGCATTGCCGGCAGTAAGTCAGACTTGTTCCCTGTGCATGTTGGACTCCGGCAGGGCTGCCCTTTGTCACCGGTTCTGTTCGTAATTTTTATGGACAGAATTTCTAGGCGCAGCCAGGGGCCGGAGGGTGTCAGGTTTGGGGACCACACGATTTCGTCTCTGCTCTTTGCGGATGATGTTGTCGTGTTGGCCCCTTCAAGCCAAGCCGGAAGATGATGCGATGCGATCACGTCATACATATTCTCCGGATGGTTAATGTATGTGATTTGTTTCGGGTCTCTATTTTGAAAGTTTTAAGTTGACGCTTTATTCATAAGACTGTCCCACACTTAAATTGTTTAAATGTAAACTCATCTTGTTTTTGTGGCCAATTTTTGTCATTTTTCATTTGGCGAATTTTTAGTAATTAAATTGTTTTCACCCTATTCAGTGTGTTTCTTTGCATGCTTGGTAAATCCCGGACATTTGACATTTGATATATTTCACCATGTCTCTATCTAATCAACACATAAAATAAACCACTATCTCAAAGAAGAGATCCTTAAAAAATGACTTCCTATTTTAGGATTAACACAATAGAAGATATGCAGTGAATGTAGAATAATCCTTCATTCTAAAAAGTGATATTCTGCACACCAAATGGTCTCACAGGGCTTGAAAATTTTGAGTTTGTGACAAAAACATGCAATTGATTATCCCATTGACAGAAATCCATAAATACAGTGCGCTGTGTGTGTAGTCTGCGGATGTTTCCAAATCACTCCTGTTTCCAAATCATGAAAGCAAAACTCGGACTGGAAATATAAGAGTTAAAATTATCCGGCATAGGTAAAGATCTACAACATCTAGGTCATCATCGGAAAAGGGAAAATAGTTGGGAAGAGACCATGAGAAACCGAGGCACATTGCTGGTTCTTAGCAAGGAAACAGTGTTTACATCAAGGAAACAGGGTTTACATCACTGCACTTACAATCACTACAGAGACACAGTGTATTTTGCTCTTTGCCAGTTTAGCCTGGACGCTGCCTCCTAGCAGATCCTACGTGGGGAAAATATGCAATATGGTAAACAAAAACAGCAGGACATCTGGTAATTAATGTTTTTTTTTTTAAACTGAATGTAGATTCGCACTTAAATTGTCTGAGCTTCTAACTGTCCCTTCTATATACCTCATCCATCTCTACGTACCAACGTCACCTCATCCATTTCTACGTACCTACGTCACCTCATCCATCTCTACGTACCAACGTCACCTCATCCATCTCTACGTACCTACGTCACCTCATCCATCTCTACGTACCTACGTCACCTCATCCATCTCTACATACCTACGTCACCTCATCCATCTCCACGTACCTACGTCACCTCATCTATCTCCAAGTACCAACGTCACCTCATCCATCTCCACGTACCAACGTCACCTCATCCATCTCCACGTACCTACGTCGCCTTATCCATCTCTACATACCTACGTCACCTTATCCATCTCTACATACCTACGTCACCTCATCCATCTCTACTTACCTACATCACCTCATCCATCTCTACATGCCTACATCACCTCATCCATCTCTACATACTTACATCACCTCATCCATCTCTACATCACCTTATCCACATCCACAGACCTAGATCACCTTATCCACAACTACAGACCTACATCACCTTATCCATCTCTACATGCCTACATCACCTCATCCATCTCTACAGACCTACATCACCTCATCCATCTCTACATGCCTACATCACCTTATCCATCTCTACATACCTACATCACCTTATCCACCTCTACATACCTACATCACCTTATCCACCTCTACAGACCTACATTACCTTATCCATCTCTACATACATACATCACCTTATCCATCTCTACATACATACAACACTGTTTCCAAAAAGGTTGGGACGCTGCGTAAAATGCAAATAAAAGAATTATGAAATGATGTGCAAATCATTAATCCCTATATTTAATTGAAAATAGTAAAAAGACAACATATCAAATGTAGAAACTGAGAAATGTTATTGTATTTAGAAAAATACATATATTCAAAAAAAAAGTTGGGACAGGGGCATGTTTATCACTGTGTTGTATCACCTTTTATTTTAACAAAACTCTGTAAGCGTTTGGGAACTGTGGAGATCAATTGCTGTAGTTTTAAAAGTGTAATGTATTCCCGTTCATTCTTGATATTTTAGCTGCTCAACAGTTCAGTTTTTCTACATTATATTTTTAGTTTCATAATGTGCCAAATGTTTTCGATGGGTGGCAGGTCTGGACTGCAGGCAGGCCAATTTAGCACCCAGAGTCTTTTACTATCGAGCCATGCTGTTGTAATACGTGTAGAATGTGGTTTGGCATTGTCTTGCTGAAATAGGCATATGTTGTTCCAAAACCTGTGTATATTCTTCAGCATTAATGGTGCCTTCACAGATGGGCAAGTCACCCATGACATGTTTACTAATGCACCCCCATACCATCACGGATGCTGGCTTTTGAACTGTGTGCTGATAACAAACTGGATGGTCCCCCCCTCTTCTATCCAGAGGACGAGGCGTCCATAATTCCCAAAAATATCACATTTTGATTAGTCAGACCACAGGACAAGTTTCCCACTTTGCCACAGTCCATCTAAAATGTGTTCGGGCCCAGAGAGGCGGCTGTGGTTCTGGATCTGGTTTATATATGGTTTCTTCTTTGCATGGTAGAGTTTTAAGCTCTAGAGCGTCCCAACTTTTTAGGAAAGGTGGTGGTACATCTTATCCATCTGTACATAGCTAGCAGAGATGCAAAGGTACACGTATGTTATAGAACCATTCGGTACACCCCCTACGGTTCAATACGGTATGCTGTCTTTTCCAGTAATTTCCAAAACATGCTTATTGCACAGATGTTGTAGATTCAGATCCACAGAACCAGACACGTAGCTTGTCAACAGGTAAGGCAGGCAACCGCTTGGGGCCCCAAGCAGACAAACTTTACTCCCCAGCAATGTCTCAAAATGTGGCAATCGCAGTGACAACAACCCCCCCCCCCCCCTTAAACAACCAATGACATCTCAGTAGGAAACCTCCCTACAGGCTCCCTAAGAAGACAGTGGATGCTCAAAACAAATATTCTCTCTTCTAACCTCTGTGAATATAAAAACGCTAACAACATATTGTAGCAAGCTCCCATTATCACCTGTCTCAGCCCCAAAGTCTTATGCTGTTATATTATTGTGCTGGGGGAGCAGGGTCAGTTCTCCTTCTCCACTATAAATCCTTGTAAATCTAAGGAATGCATTTTCAAAATGTTCCCTGTCTCCAGCCCTGTTTTAAACTTAGGAGGACATGAGATCTTGGCCCACACCTCCGGAGTACCAGGCTTGAAAGATTTGTTGCTGTCCCTGTCCAAAGTCCTCCTGGTTGTGTTGCAGAACATGACGATATCAGTCATTCACTGATACCAGCCTACGTCACATCAAACCTCTCCCCGGGCACTGTCAAACATTCCATGTTTCTGAACTTCTCCTAAGCTTGCACACCCAAATAAATTGAACTAATTACCCCTCCCTTGATTAGGTGAATCAGATGAGGTAATTTGGGGTGGTGGTCAATCAAAAATGAAAAATAATGACAATCCCCTGAGAGGCTGGTGAGACGTGGAACATCAACCTTGACTTGGAGGATCGGATGTCCTGGTCTCCTGCCACATGATATTCTCCACTGAGCACCGGCAGTGCTGACTCATAGGTCTCAGTAGTGATATGTAATGCTACAGTTGACTGAACTTGAATTGTATTCAGTGAGGACACCGTTCAGCGAGACAGGCGTTACATTAGGACGCTGTTCAGAGAGACAGGCGTTACATTAGGACGCTGTTCAGAGAGACAGGCGTTACATTAGGATGCTGTTCAGAGAGACAGGCGTTACATTAGGACGCTGTTCAGAGAGACAGGCGTTACATTAGGATGCTGTTCAGAGAGACAGGCGTTACATTAGGATGCTGTTCAGTGAGACAGGCGTTACATTAGGATGCTGTTCAGCGAGACAGGCGTTACATTAGGACGCTGTTCAGAGAGACAGGCGTTACATTAGGATGCTGTTCAGAGAGACAGGCGTTACATTAGGATGCTGTTCAGAGAGACAGGCGTTACATTAGGATGCTGTTCAGCGAGACAGGCGTTACATTAGGATGCTGTTCAGCGAGACAGGCGTTACATTAGGATGCTGTTCAGCAAGACAGGCACTTCAGATGTTTTAAAAAAAAATTGACTGTCCGAGGTTCAAAGTTCCCCATTGGGTTGTCAGGCTGAGAGGGCTGAAAAGCAATTAGACCAGAGGAGGCAGATCTAAAAAATAAAAGAGCACGGCTGAGAGGTGGGGTAGGTGCTGTAGTTAAGACACGTAGATAGAAACATCCATACCGCAACAACCGGTTTAAACCAGAGAAGAGAGGTGACTTGTGTAGTGGTCCTCAAGCCCTCTCAGGGGACACGCAAAGGACACT
Source organism: Esox lucius (assembly GCF_011004845.1). Lineage (NCBI taxonomy): Eukaryota > Metazoa > Chordata > Actinopteri > Esociformes > Esocidae > Esox > Esox lucius. The sequence continues at coordinate 29,280,432 of NC_047584.1, read as the reverse complement.
ACGTATAGAGGAAAATAATCTGAATCAGTATTGAAATACGTCTCTGGCCTGAATAAAAGGTCAAACCAAAGTGAAGAACCTTTCAGCTAGGAACATTAAAATGGCAAGGTATCGTGTATAGATAAGCTTTTCACAGATAAATTCAACTCACCCTGAATGAAATGACACAAGGACCAATTAAATCAGATTCCCTCCAATCAAAGGTGGCTTCATTGTCCCCTTCATTTCTGAGGTAGCCGACAGACAAAACATTCATTATACAAAAAATGCATTATTATTTATTCATTAAATAGTTTTTTTTGTATTAAATGTTTCTATTTTTTTGTATTTTTTAGAATGTACGGAACAGTAAAGCATGTATAAGTAAAATTTGATTATTTATAGGACCGCGCAATAGAAAAGTCATGAAAGTACAGCATTGTCTCATTGAGAGGTGGAAATTTGGACCAGCCAGGTGCTTTTACAGGTGGACTGCGTGTAAGACATAATACCATGCTTATCCAGGTGTAGGTAGGTTCTCTCTACGGGAGCAGAGGGGAATTGGAAAGGCCTTTATCCTAGCCTGGGATCCTAGCCCGGGGTTAGCCAGGTGTTAATGCTCTCTGAGGGCCTATGTCCACCCTTTCACCCCGTCTGTCTCACCCCCCCCAACCTAGCATCTCCTCTCTCCCTTTCTTCACCCTCGGTCACCCAGCCTCCTCACCTGACTGGTAAACTGATCTCTGGGTCACTGGCAGGCCCCACTTAAACCTCCCCCTCCTCCCCCTCCTCCCCCTCACCACCCCTGAAAGACTGCATTTGTTTCCCCTCTAATAGAATTCCAGCTTTGCTGATTTTATCGCAGAGTTTCACGCCAATTTTGACAAACTGATACGAGAGAGCAGTTCAGCTGCTACTGATCTTAAGTAGATTGAGTTTCAGAGGTGAATGGAACAATGTGCCATGGCTGTGCTTTGAGAGAGGGTCTGTATGGGAGGTGGGGTAAAGCGTTTGGCATGAGGGCGGGGGGGGGGGGGGGGCTAGTGGTTGCACAGGGAAGGTTACTTGTTTTGACTGGCTGTCAATTAGCAGTTGGTTTGCTGTAGGAGGGGTCAGTGGCACTCTTCTGGCAGAGACACGGCTCCATGACAGAAGGTACATCTAGATGAACGCTCCCTACAACAATATGTTTAAGATAAGCCGAGGCAAACGCGCTCACTGAGCAGATGTCAGCCGTCTGAAGGAAAAGGACACGGCTGCTAGGGAGACATATTTATTATTGTTCTGAGCAGCGACAGGCCAGAGAAAATAAAGGCCACCTGAATCGGGAGACCTGGGGTCTGGTGAAACCGATCGCTCTCTCTCAGAGAGGGTTACCAGACAGCCTAACTGGGTTAGTGACCCCTGCCGACCTTAACCCTTAACCCCCGGTGCTTTGTGTTACCAGGCAACAACCTAACCTGTGGCGCTGTCCGCTCCCACGCACAACATTTAGACCATGTCTGGAGGCTAGCAGAGTTTGGCGATGTCTGCCTTGGTGGTTGGAGGCTACGTCGCTATCTCAGTTAGGGTGGATGTTTAACACTCTGACACCTCCTCCTGTCAACGCTGTGTCACGTAAAATACCGATCGTCTCCGCCTTCACGCATCTGTGTTGTAAACATTCCAGAGGGTAACGATGAACATGAAGTTTAATTTCCAGTTCAACTTCAATGGTTATGATGAAAGACGAGTCATAGTCAATAATATACAGTTAGGTCCAGAAATAACTGGACACTGACACAAGTTCTGTCATTTTGGCTGTTTACCTAAATATATTCAAGTTACAATTAAATAATGAATATGGGTTTAAAGTGCAGTCTCTCAGCTTTAATTTGATGAAGGGTTTAGGAATTACAGCTCTTTAATATGTAGCCCCCTCATTTTCAAGGGACCTGAAGAAAATGGACAATTGACTCAGAAGCTGTTTCATGGACAGGTGTGGGCAATTCCTTTGTTATTTCTTCATTTATTAAGCAAGTAAAAGGTCTGGAGTTGATTCCAGGTTTGGCATTTGCATTTGGAAGCTGTTGCTGTGAACTCACAACATGTGGTCAAAAGAGCTCTCAATGCAAGTGAAACAGGCCATCCATCCTTCAGAGAGATAGCAGGAACATTAGGAGTGGCCAAATCAAGAGTTTGCTACATTCTGGGGAAAAAAGAATGTACTGGTGAGCTCTGCAACACAAAAAGGCCTGGATGTCCACGGAAGACAACAGTGGTGGATGATCATAGGATCCTTTCCATGGTAAAGAAAAACCCCTTCAGAACATCCAGCCAAGTGAAGAACACTCTCCAGGAGGAAGGCATAGCCTTATCCAAGTCTACCATAAAGAGAAGACTTTGCGAGAGCAAATACCACAAGGTGCAAAACATTCATAAGCCTCAAGAATAGAAAGGCCAGATTAGACTTTGCCAAAAAAAAAGCTAAAAAAGCTATCCCAGTTCTGGAACAGAAATCTTGGACAGATGAAACTAAGATCAACCTGTAACAGAATGATGGGAAGAAAAAAGCATGGAGAAGGCTTGGAAAGGCTCATGATCGGAAGCATACCACACCATCTGTAAAAAATGGGGGACTCAGTGTGATGACATGGCCATGCATGGCTTCCAATGGCACTAGGTCACCAGTATTTATTGATGATGTGACATAAGACAGAAGCAGCCGGATTAATTCTGAAGTGTATAGGGATCTATTGTCTGCTCAGATTCTGCCAAACTCAGCAAAGTTGATTGGACAGCGCTTTACTTTACAAATGGACAATGTCCCAAAAAATACTGCAAAAGCAACCCAGGGGTTTTTGAGGCAAAGAAGTGGAATATTCTGCAATGGCTGAGTCAATAACCTGATCTCAACCCGATCGAGCATGCATTTCACTTACTGAAGACAAAATGTAAGGCAGAAAGACCCACGAACAAACAACAACTGAAGACATCTGCAGTAAAGGCCTGGCAAAGCATAACAAAGGAGGAAACCCAGCGTTTGGTGATGCATTCCAGCTTCAAGCAGTCTTTGCCTGCATAGGATTCTTGATAAAGTATTAAAAATGAAAATTGCAATTATGATTGTGGTTAATCTGTCCCATTACAACTGAGCCCCTGCAATAAAGGGACTGTGTATGAAAATGGTTGCAATTCCTAAAAATCTTATACGATATTTATGTTCAACCCCTTGAATTAAAGCTGAAAGTCGGCACATCAATTGCATCTCGGTTGTGTCATTTCCAATCCATTGTGGTGGCGCACAGCGCCAAGATTATGAAATTTGTGTCAGCGTCCAAGTATGTCCAGACCTAACTGTTTTAAGTGTGTGTGTGTGTGGGTGGGTGTGTGCCTGTTTATCGGCTTACACATACGATAATGACCGCACTCATTTCGTGCAGGCAGCTTAATAAGCTAGTTAGCTAGCTATTCCGAGAGTATTTGACAACACATGGTAAATATTGACGGACACTGAGGAATATTAAATTGTTAACAGGGGACCCACGTCCTACTAGATAGGTAGGTGGAAGGACTTCTGAGAAGGTCCAAATGACATGAGAAAATCAGTGGAGGAGAATACGATATCTGACACCTCAACGAAGAACTGACCATAGAACAGAATCACCGCCAGTATGAGCTGGGAAAAAAAGCTATGAAAGCTAACATTGACGGGAGGTGTCAGCCAAATGGTGGCTAGTAAAAAATCCTCACCAGGAAAGGTGACAAACTGTCCTTGAGCAACACATTCCACCCTAATTGCAAGCATCATAGCTCATCCACAGTAGGAGATCCAAGACCATGATGACGTCGCCTCTTGTATACCTCATGACGGGATCCAGCGATAGATGTCTGTGTTAAGCTGTTCAACACACACACACACACACATACACGCGCACACACACACACCAGCTCACACTTACACAAACACACAACATCTTCCTTGTATTACTAAAGACACAATAACTATGTGCTTTTGTGTGCGTACAGTTCAACAAACAAACTTCATCAGACTACCCAAACATATCTGATAAGAGAGAAGCGTTAACAGAGCTGTGAAAACAGTGCCTTGGATAACAGATCCGTATTATAAAAAACATTTTGTCATCATTTCTGGGGAACCTATTTCCCTTACAAACCCACCTAGCGTGAGACAGATCCCCTCCACCCTCCCCTCCTTAAGAGAGAGAGAGCAAGTGTGTGTGTGTGTGTGTGTGTGTGAGGCAAAGTACTCAGAGGTAATATCATAATCTCCAGGCTGTCATGAGTGATCTGCTTCAGGGAGGAAAAAAAACAGACAGACATCCAACCCTGAAAGTTTAACAAGGACTGGGGAGAGAGACACAGATGAAGAGGAGAGAAAAAGAGGGAAAGGGGGAGACAGAGAGAGGGGGAGAACAAGGGGGTGGGGGAGGGTGGAAAAGACAAAGAGAGCAAGACGGGGAAGATTAAGAGGAAGCGAAAAAAGGGTAAGATGTGGGGAGGAGTAAGCAAGGGGAAGGGAGAGAGAGAGGGAGAGAGGGAGAGGGACGGAGGGAGAGAGAGAGAGAGAGAAAGAGAGGGAGAGATAGAGGAGCAGGTGGAGGAGATGGAAGTGAGGGAGTTACTTGTTTACTTGGAATAGTGATGCACATTTTCCTGCACCTTGTGTGCTAAGTTTGTAAGTATGTGTGTGTCTGTGTGTGTTTGTGTGTGTGTTGGTGTGTGCGTCATCTGTACGGGCAGGGCAGAGCTAAAGTCTAGAGCTGTTCTCCACAGAGGTGTAATTACCAGGAAGGACTGATGATGTGGAGGATGGAAGGAGGACAGGATGAAGGGATGAGCGCAGAAGAGGGGATGGAGGAATTTCCCCAGCACGACAGATATTTTCCTGTTCTGGTCCTCGTACACATGGGCAGATTTTATAAATAAATAGTGGTTTAACTGAGTCTTACAGCAGCTCTAATTTGACCTTAGTATTGCTAACTGTTTTTCTTTCAGTAAAGTAGGCTTGCCCTTCCTGACACAGTTCTGAGGGATGTCACTGTGGATGTACTGGCTTCTGGCAGGCGGGAAAGCTCAGTGTGTGTGTGTGTGTGTGTGTGTGTGTTTGTGAGTGCGTGAGAGGAGAGAAGCAGTGCTCTTCTCTGTTTCCAGGTCAGCTGTTCAGTCACATAAAGCAGTTCTACTGGTTTCCAACTAAAAAACTTCAAACAACGGGAAAGAAACTGACAGCAGAAATGTGCGGAGCATGTGTATCAAGGGAACCATCATGGCGACAGAGACCAGAGATAACTCACACGGAGAAGCTCTTCATAGACCACACCAACACTGCTGTAGAGCTGAAACACTGCTAGTATGAATGCATAAAAAAGTACTATATGTTTACAGTAAATGCTTCCAGTAATTTATTGTATTCAGGTCTGGTTAAAGGAGACATGTCTACAGTTATTTACTGTACTCAAATCTTTTTTAAATGGGAGGTGGACAAATTAACTCAGTGACCCTGAGAGGGTTGTCTGCTGGTTGGCAAGAGCACAAAGCCAGGTCAGTTCTTTTCTGTGGGAAAAGCTGCTAGATTGACAGGACCATCGTAACTTTGTGTGATTTCCCATACAGCTGACAGACAGGCTGCTACATGGACAGTCAGTCTGGGTTGCAGTCCGTGACAGACCCTCCTCGGTAACGTCCGGGGGAGACACTCCTCGGTAACGTCCGGGGGGAGACACTCCTCGGTAACGTCCGGGGGGAGACACTCCTCGGTAACGTCCGGGGGAGACACTCCTCGGTAACGTCCGGGGGGAGACACTCCTCGGTAACGTCCGGGGGGAGACACTCCTCGGTAACGTCCGGGGGGAGACACTCCTCGGTAACGTCCGGGGGGAGACACTCCTCGGTAACGTCCGGGGGGAGACACTCCTCGGTAACGTCCGGGGGGAGACACTCCTCGGTAACGTCCGGGGGGAGACACTCCTCGGTAACGTCCGGGGGGAGACACTCCTCGGTAACGTCCGGGGGGAGACACTCCTCGGTAACGTCCGGGGGGAGACACTCCTCGGTAACGTCCGGGGGGAGACACTCCTCGGTAACGTCCGGGGGGAGACACTCCTCGGTAACGTCCGGGGGGAGACACTCCTCGGTAACGTCCGGGGGGAGACACTCCTCGGTAACGTCCGGGGGGAGACACTCCTCGGTAATGTCCAGGACACTTCAAACGGTTTGAAGATAGCACGGACAGTTCCCAACAGAAAGACTTACAGTTGGATTCCATGGACCCTAAAGACACACCCTGAACTCAAACTGAATCCTGTACGCTTTATAAACAAAAGAGCATGAACATCAGAACATGTCCTTTGAGTAGGTTGTAACGAGCAACTACCAAGCCAACGGGCGCACTTGGAGCCCGGCCTAAGAAAGGTATTCAATTAGCCTGACAATTTTGCAAAGTGTCACTCAGATTCCCCTCCCGTTGCAGAGGTCCAATCAGTGAGTGATTTTCCAGAGGTCTCCCGCGGCTTCTCAGCTGGTTTTATGGTGCACTTCTCCAGGCCTCACACATAGGACTACAGGGCTCCTCGAAGACAAACAGCTTGTTCTTTGGGAAACGGAGGGAACAGATGAGTTGTTCTTGTGTAGCCTTGCGGTGTGGTGTGTTCCGCTGTGTTGTGGAGTATTAAGCAACAAGTCACGGACACTCTGGAATGTAACTAAAAAAGAAACCCCAGGGGAGATGGTTTGTTTGGCGACAGTGGCAGTATGAGTTCATAGGTAAGCCGCCAGACGTTTTTTGTTTTTGGACAACATCTCAAATCATAGGTGCTGCGTCAGACACACTCAGTCCCTGGTCCAACCACTAGAGGGCCTCACAGCATGGAGAATAGAGCAAAGAAGACCAGGTTCAACAGAGCAGGGCTGTGGTTGGCAACGCTTAGTAAATAACTGACTACTCTCCTCCTCTCCCGCCCACCCCAGCCCTCCCCTCCTCTCCTCTCCTACGTCGCCTCCCCTAATCTCCCCTCCTCAGAAGACTAGAAAGTGACCCTGTGACAGTTTGAATGTTGACTTTACTGATGTAGGTCTCCTGGTCATCTGGGATGATGGCTGTAGGGTGGCACTGTGTGTTTTTGTGTGTGTCTAAGAGAGTGTGTGTATATGGTTACCATAGGAACACAGTTTCTTGACTGTGTGTGTGTGTGCGTGTGCGTGTGTACTATTAGGAAACAGTCAGAGTCACTGCAGCCACTTGAAGACACCATGCCTGGTTTCTCCAGGCTCAGGTCACACCCGTGTAAACAACCACAGCCCAGACATGATACTGGAAACACTCTAACCGCTATCTAAGTACATCACCCATCCTCTCCGTTCCCCTCACCAGGCCACAAATGCTAAATATTGTTATATTGTCTTCCATTAAGACGCTGTGTTAATGGGCCTGAGAGAGAGACAGGCGCCATGCCTCTACCAACACTGTAAACAACAGAATGAACACACTGAGATAAGATATATATATAAATATAGAGAGAGAGAGAGAGATGAAGAGGGAAAGAGAGATGAGACAAAGAGCGGAGAGAGAGATGGAGAAAGGGACAGTGAAGGTGTGGTCCAAATTGACACAGTTCATGTATAAATCCGGACAGAGAGTGGAGGGCAGCGTGCACGAGTGAAAGAATTCCTAGCCAAATGGCGATCCCACCATGGGAGCTGGGATATGGTGAGGGAGTTAGAAGCCTGAATCAAACCAGGGCCTAATCAGGATGGTCTGTTTTCTTTCCTATCAGGAAGGTGCTTTTGGACAGACCAGGAAACAGTGGATGTAGTTAAATGGGAATAGGCACATTTAAATCAAAACATGCTGTGAATTTGACACACGCACCTTCTTAAATGTAGTGATGTGTCTGTCTGTTTGCTTAACGTATGACACCATTGGTGGTTTTATACCGCTACAAATAAGTAGAAAAATACAATGTCTATCTCATTTTTATTTAGAGATCCCTGGCTAAATATCTAATCTGCCCGTCATTCCAACATGGCCGCCTGATCATCCCCAGCTTTCAACTGGACCATTCATCCCCTCAGCTTCCTCTGTAACTGTTCCACAGGTCATTGCCGTAAATGGGAATGTGTCCTCAGTGAACTGGCCTGGTAACATATGGGCAGAATGAACACAGAACCTACCTGGCCGGTCCTCTCGGGTGGGGCACCTCCCACCATGTTGTCTTGGAGCAGCTGGTACAGCAGGTGGACCTGGGCCACACTGAGGTACAGCTCCAGACTGGAAGTCACATTCACCTCCAGGGAATGACCACACACCACCACCTCCTACAGGGGGGGACAGGGGCCACATTCCTTCATTACACACTGACTGAGGCCAAGACGCCGTGGAGCCCACAGTGATTATTACGCTGTTAGGAAATATGGCGGTTGAAAACCCACGACGTTGTCACTTAAATGTCCCCTGGGTCTTTAAAAATGTGCAGACTGATAAAACCCAGTAGCAAAGGTTTGGGGTTAATGTGCAGACTGTTAAACCTGAAAGTAAAGGTGTCGGATTAGCGTTAGTTAGCGTTAGTTAGCGCTAGTTAGTGTTATTTAGCGTCAGTTACTGTAGTTCCAAAACCAACCTCTGCTTGTCCGTTGTCCGGGGTAACAGGCTTGCTGAATATGATTGCAGGCGCTGCTGTCACTCGAACAGAGAAATCTGTCAGGATGGGGGTCAGGATGGCTCTCTTCTCCTGGTGCCGCTTAATGCTGAGAGCAAAGAAACACGTTCATTAACTAACGCATCAGAACAACACACACCTTTTCACATTCATCTTTTGATCATAAGTGATACTGATACCATCGTTCAGAAGAACCTACAGTAAGTTGAAGAATTAATCTGAAGCAGGAAAAGCAGGAAAACAACATACCGTAGCATACACACAGAAGCAACATTTATTTTTACGAGAATGGCATGTTCAAATAGGATGTTGAGGCGAGCTTGCTTGCTGCTTCACCAAACCCTCTGGCTGCTATCTTTATTAAATAATCCGACCTGTTGTTGGCCATCTTTAGTCACATCTTAAACACACAGAGTTGGCTATCTTTATTTACTTACAACAGTGGGTTAGCAATCTTTATCCACTAAACACACAGGGTTGGCTATTTTTATTTACTATTCATACAGGATTGGCTATTTTTATTCACTAATCACACAGGGTTTGCTTTCTTTATTCACTGATCAAACAGGGTTTGCTATATTTAATCCCTAATCACACAGGGTTGGCAGTTTTATATACTAATCACACAGGGTTGGCTATCTTTATTTACTAATCACACAGGGTTGGCTATCTTTATTTACTAATCACACAGGGTTGGCTATCTTTATTTACTAATCACACAGGGTTGGCTATCTTTATTTACTAATCACACAGGGTTGGCTATCTTTATTTACTAATCACACAGGGTTGGCTATCTTTATTTACTAATCAGCCATCCTTAATATCCTGCCATGTCATCAAGTTGAGTCTAACTTAATGGGAAGAAACTGAGCGGAAGACTTGTCTTGATTAAAAAAGTAAAGTGTTTAAAAATCTCACTGTGTATCTAGCTGTCTGTTTGTCTAGCTGTCTGTGTAGCTGTCCATCTGTCCAGCTCAAACTGAACTCTACACCCTTCACTCCATTTTCCATAACCGGGCATTTCTTTTCACATTTCAGCTGGTGTGAGATCCTCTAAAAGCGCAGTGAGAGGTCATTTGACAACCCTCCATTGAGAACACGCCCAAATTGTATACACAAGCTCCAAACTAAGACCTTAGAACATAAACCTTCCTCCATGTCCCCAAACCTTCATTCCCACAATCAAGTCATATTTGTGGGAACATTTGTTAGCAGTAAAACAAATATACAAGCATGCTCTACACTATGGTGTTAATTGCCACATCTGCTGCGGCTATTAAAACAATCAAACAGCACAGCTTCCAATACTTCTAGTGTACTGTGGAAACCCTGCTGGCCCACAGTACACCAGTTAACGCTGACACTATATCATATTCTATTGGGCTGGATGGAGTGCATTACCCAGACCTCTGGGGAGGCTGGCCAGAGCAGGGGGTTCTGGGAGCTGGCCTGAGTGGGCTGATCCCGGGGAGTCATAATGACCCGGGAGAGAGGGACTGAGTAATCTCCTTCAGAGTTATAGAGAAACAGCCCGGGCCCTGTTACAGCACTAGGGGACAGGTGGCGTCCGTCGCAGCAAGGGAGAGGGAGAAGGGGGTGGGGGTGTAGAGAGAATGAGGGAGAGGGGGACAGAGAGGAAGAGAGGGACGACCGGCTTGGCTTAACAACCAAACACCGGGCCTCAGGCCTAGGGAAGAGTTTGTTGGAAGCACCCTCCCAGGTGTTATGTATAGGGGATTTCTGAATGTGTATATTGTCCGTTAAGTTTTTCTAACCACGGTTATACAGTTATTGTTAAAATGTCTGAAAGTCTGCAAGTCAGAAGCAGAATTGGCTGCCTTCTATTCTGATTCTGAGCTACTCAGGAATATGCATTTCTATTCCTGAGTATCTATTATAAATGTAGTTCTGTCATGTTGAAGTCTTAATGTAGTTCTGTGATGTTGAAGACTTAATGTTGTTCTGTGATGTTGAAGACTAAATGCAGTTGTTATGTTGCAGTCTAAATGTAGATCAGTCATGTTGAAGTCTAAATGTAGATCAGTCATGTTGAAGTCTAAATGTAGTTCAGTCATGTTGAAGTCTAAATGTAGATCAGTCATGTTGAAGTCTAAATGTAGTTCTGTCATGTTGAAGTCTAAATGTAGTTCTGTCATGTTGAAGTCTAAATGTAGTTCTGTCATGTTGAAGTCTAAATGTAGTTCAGTCATGTTGAAGTCTAAATGTAGTTCTGTCATGTTGAAGTCTAAATGTAGATCAGTCATGTTGAAGTCTAAATGTAGTTCTGTCATGTTGAAGTCTTAATGTAATTCTGTCATGTTGAAGTATAAATGTAGTTCTGTCATGTTGAAGTCTAAATGTAGTTCAGTCATGTTGAAGTCTAAATGTAGATCAGTCATGTTGCAGTCTAAATGTAGTTCTGTCATGTTGAAGTCTTAATGTAATTCTGTCATGTTGAAGTATAAATGTAGTTCTGTCATGTTGAAGTCTAAATGTAGTTCAGTCATGTTGAAGTCTAAATGTAGTTCTGTCATGTTGAAGTCTAAATGTAGATCAGTCATGTTGCAGTCTAAATGTAGTTCTGTCATGTTGAAGTCTTAATGTAATTCTGTCATGTTGAAGTATAAATGTAGTTCTGTCATGTTGAAGTCTAAATGTAGTTCAGTCATGTTGAAGTCTAAATGTAGTTCTGTCATGTTGAAGTCTAAATGTAGATCAGTCATGTTGAAGTCTAAATGTAGTTCTGTCATGTTGAAGTCTTAATGTAATTCTGTCATGTTGAAGTATAAATGTAGTTCTGTCATGTTGAAGTCTAAATGTAGTTCTGTTATGTTGAAGTCTAAATGTAGTTCCGTCATGTTGAAGTCGAAATGTAGTTCTGTCATGTTGAAGTTGAAATGTAGTTTTGTATGTCACAGTCTCAATGTAGTTCTCTCATGTTGATGTCTGAATGTTCAGTCATGTTGTTGTTTTTAAATAATTAATGTTTAATGTTTTGTGTGGACCTCAGAAAGAGTTGCATTTGGTTTTGATGGTGCCCAAATGGGAATCCTAATAAAATCCTAAATGGCCACCTAATCATCCCCAGCTTCCAACTCAGACTCATTCCCTTCCCTCCGCGTGTAACCAAAAGAAGAATTATAAAGCACGACACGAGCACGGAGGAAACCAGTGTGAAGAGAAACAGAACACTCACAGCTTCACAGCGCTGCCGAAAATACAGTATCTTTCGTAGGCTACCTTGATCCCTCTTCTCTGTAGGTCTCTGGTCAAAAGAAGGGGCCTACTGAGGACTATAAAGCCATTTGGGAGTCCCCCTAGCCCAGGAGTCCCGAAGACAGCTCCTGTTGGCAAACTGATGAGAATCGAGTTCCTCTCAGACCTCAGGAAGCTTACGTATGTCACTACCCAGCCTGCAACTGGAATAAAACCACCACAGAAAACAGCCACCCAATGTCACAGTCAGCCCAGAAAGCAGAGGGAGGGAGGGAGGGAGGGAGGGAGGAAGGGGGGAGAAAGGTGTGAACTAGGGAAGTGGTGTGTCACTACGTATTACAGAGCTTTGGTGTGTTCACCACTCGGCAAACAGACAAATCAGTGTGTGAAACGGCCTGCGCTGGCTCCCCTGCTTGAGCACTGTAAATCATCTCATTAATTACAGCTAGGGCTTGTTGCCAAATCACACCATATTCTCTATATGGTGGAAACGGGTGTACACAGGCTTTGGTCAGAAGTGGTGTGTTAAAAGGGAATAGGGAGCCTATTGGGAAGGATTTTTTTTTTACTAGTTAATGGATGATTGGCGAAATGGGAGTGGAAGTGTCCCTGGAACCTATACAGTTATACTCTAATATACCTGGACTATACTGATATATCAAAATATATGTTTATATGTATACAGTATATACACAAACAGACTTATGCATACATATACTATTGCGATACAGTCCAGGGATATATCAGATATCTGTTATCAGAGGGAAGATTTCTAAAGGTGGCAAGTTATAAGGAGTTGTGTTGGCCACCAACCAGAAATCTATTCTGCTCTACTATACCCTGCTCTATTCTACTCTGCTCTACCATACCCTGCTCTATTCTACTCTATACTAATCTATTCTGCTCTATTGTACTCTGCACAATTTTGCCCTACTTTAGTCTGCTCTATTCCACTCAAATCAATTTGACCATACTCGACTCTATTCTGCTATACTATAATCTGCTCTAATCGACTCAGATCAATTAGATTCTACTCAAATCTATTCTGTCTCTACTGTCCTGTGCTCTGTTCTACTCTGATCAATTCCATAATTCACTATTCTATTCTACTCTGATCAATTCTATTCTGTTGTACTGTACTCTGCTCTATTAAACTGACTCTACTATATCAATATCAGACAACAGGGAGCTCATCTGGCATTCCCTGCTTGCATTTCAGTGATTTTTGGGCCCAGTCCAGTCTGAAAACACGTTTGAAAAAAGCCGCAAAGCCAAACAGGCCGTAAAACGTGTGCTTGTTTTAGCTCCCGGCTCTACAGTAGAAAATAATGACAGGCCGGGGCTGGCTGAACCAGCGGGAACAGCGGCCCAAATGGCACACTCTCCCCTGCATAGTGCATTTTCAGGTGAAAATGAGTGCACTAGGAGGTAAAAGGGAGGCATGGGCCCCAGATTACTGAGGCTCACGGACAACATCAGGACTACAACAGCCATATTATTAGTTGGGACACCTACTGTGTATACGTATATATTGGTGCAAACGCACCCCCAACCTCGCCTTCGGCATCAGCGTCGTACCAACGCCCTCGAGGGAAAGTGCTGCAGGGTCCTGGAACATTCCGGAGGCAGCTGGCAGGGCCCGCTAGGGAATGTGCCGTGTCGCTCTAAGCAAAACCTAAAGCTGTTATACAGTACCAGCTAACTTTAACAGCAGACGGTACTGGTGTGTTGCTTAAATGGACAGGGTCCAAACACGCGTACGATTTGTCGAATAGCTATGCTATAGTAACCAGGATAACGGATAATAATTACAGCGCTTGTTATCCATTCTCTGTCATTACAAGATGGGAGAAATTCAAGCTGCTTAACAGGGGGTGCCTTTATTTTGGATATAATCGAGTGCAAAAAACCTCTAGGAATCTTGATAATGTTCATTTAGTCGGCTAACGTTAACCTTGCTGGGCACACGTTAGCAGTTACCTTGTAGATAATGTCGCTAGCTTACGTTACCATTGTGGGGCAGGACAGCCAACCAATGTTAAGTAACACTAACTGTAACATTTTATACAATGCAAATTTAGTTACTAAACCCAGTGCTGGTAATCACCCTCTGTTTAAGAGCACTAATTAAAAAAAAAACTTACTAATGTAAATCTTTGTGGCTAAGACATGTTACCCACCAGTCTGTCCTAACAGGTTAGTTAATCAATGGTCGGACAGCTATGGTTAGTTAAACCCAGCTGTATGCTGTGATTGGGTACTCTGTTCTGAATGGTTGTTTACCTGCTGGCCATGTTCCATTCCAGGGCTGGGTTCTGTGAGTTCCTCTCCGTCTCCACCGACACCCCCCCCTTAGAGCCGTCCTTGTCTGGTTTGAGCTGTTCCCATTGGGCGGTGCCAATGTTGATGGACTGCAGGTCTATCTGGTATTGGCGGTCCTCCACCTCTGACCCAGGGTCACGCAGGATGCCCAGGTTCAACGCTCGCCTGGGGGAGAGGGAGAGGACAGTAATGTCAGTTCCATAAGATTTGATTGAGAGATTAACCTGCTTCAACATTCTTCTGGGGAAAAGGGACATTAGAAAGACAGAAGTGAACACCAAACACACACACTGACTTCCTGCCCATTGACCCCACCCAGGGTCACCTTCAGATGGGGTCACAGGGTCTCAGAAACCCCCCATATATAATACAACAAGACAGGTAATATTGTGGTAATATGGTATAGTGTATAATAGCAGGACAGGTAGTATTGTGGTAATACGGTATAGTGTATAATAGCAGGACAGGTAGTATAGCGGTCTTACTGTTTAATGTATAACAGCAGGACAGGTAGCACTGTGGTAATATGGTATAGTGTATAATAGCAGGACAGGTAGTATTGTGGTAATACGGTATAGTGTATAATAGCAGGACAGGTAGTATAGCGGTCTTACTGTTTAATGTATAACAGCAGGACAGGTAGCACTGTGGTAATATGGTATAGTGTATAATAGCAGGACAGGTAGTATTGCGGTCTTACTGTTTGATGTATAATAGCATGACTGGGAATATTGTGGTAATGTGGTATAATGTATAATAGCAGGACAGGTACTACTGTGGTCGTACAGTAATGTGTATAATAGCAGGACAGGTAGTATCGTGGTAATGTGATATAGTGTATAATAGCAGGACAAGTAATATTGTGGTCTTACTGTATAGTGCACAATAGCAGGACAGGTCGTTTTGTGGTCTTACTGTGAAGTGTATAATAGCAGAGGAGGTAATGTAATGTATCAGTGTATTCAAGCAGCAGTATATAGAAGGCTTTAACCCTGGCCTCTTGGCACCAGTCCTAACCACTGTGCGGTCTGCCTGACAGTCTTCTGGTCCACTGGTTAACTTAGCAGCACGTTTTGTTCCAACTCTCCATTTCTTCTGATTTATGAGCAAATGAAGCGGTCTGGCAGATCGTACAGTGGAGATAAATACCAACGGAGCCCAACGGGCCTCAGGTGAAACCATTTGACTTTTAAAGAGCTGATTTACGCCAAGTTATCATTAGCAGTAAACACTGTTCAGCTCTGCAGGACAGCAGAGTCACATAGGGAGTGGGCCTCTATGGCTTCTCTTCTGCTGTCTCCCTCGTATTACCTACCCCTTTACCATTCTCCATTCTCTCTCCTACCTATCTCTGCCCTTCGCTCTTCTACTGCCTCCTCCAAATATAGAAACTTCACAGGGAAGACACAGAATGTGACAACAGATATATCACTATATGATAACAGATACATAAGCATATAGATGTATGGATGAAAGATATAAAGGGGTGAGATAATGTGAGGTACATGGTAGTGGCAGTGGCAGTGTTTGAAATAATATGAAAACTCTTTACTTATGAGGTCTCATCTATCAGATCATAAGAGGTTTGGTCTAATAGTTTATAAGAGGTTTGGTCTATCAGATCATAAGAGGTTTGGTCTAATAGTTTATAAGAGGTTTGGTCTATCAGATCATAAAAGGTTTGGTCTAATAGTTTATAAGAGGTTTGGTCTATCAGATCATAAAAGGTTTGATCAATCAGATCATAAGAGGTTTGGTCTATCAGATATTAAGAGGTCTGATCTATTAGATTGTAAGAGGCCTGGTCATTCAGATGTTAATGTTAATTGTGTCACTAATCATTAGTCAGAGGAGTATTTGATTACTATAGAATGTAGCCAAGTATAAATTCCTTAGGTGTACTGAATAAGAAATTTATGTTTTCGAATCAATTCTTTCTATATTTAACTGAGTATACAATAAAAGCGACACTGACCTGTTTGGAAAGGTAAGGTTAGAAAGGCTTTCCTTATCGTGTCATGAACTGGCAGCTCCTTGTGGTAAGTCAGGTGACAGCAAACGTCAAGCAACGTTAAAGGAACCAGAGCGGCTTACTGAAATGTGCATAGGAGGACACCTGTCTGGATATTCCACTCCCCAAAAACCAGCTGCAGTTCTCGCAATGAGAAAAAAAAAAATATATATATATATATATAAATCTGACATGGACATACTGATTTCACAACAAGAATGTAAATCTCAATTTTGACATCTGAGCTATCTCACGCTGTGTGTGTTCTGATATGTTCATTTGCACGTGTGAATTCAAAAACGATCTAAGGGGATAAATAACGCATTAAAACGGCACCAGATGCTGTGACATCATGAGTGGTTACGTTTGTTGAAGCTAAACGTCAACGGCAATTTTCATACCGTGTTTCCCTCGCCTCAGAAGGCAGGACGAACAGTGTTTCCACAGGGCCAAGCTCTGACAGTCACCATGGAGAAGAGCAGCAGGGCACAGGAATGTCAGAGGTGTGTAACGGGACTTAATTGTCTTTGGTGACATACCAAAAACCAAAACAGATCCTTAATCAGTCTGAAACAACAGTGGTGTCCTTCACCTACTCTCCAGTAGTACATGGGTTTGGGAAAGAACACTGCATGTTTGGCCTAGACGTGTCAGTCTAGATTCATCCCTCCACTAGGTCGAGGAGTGTATATTTCCCATTCAACAAACCACAGTTACCTCATCGGATGTTTTAAGGGATCTCTTCACCCAAGCTCGTCTAATTTAAGGTGACTGCATTTCAGACATACAACTCCCGTTTCCAAAAAAGTTGGGAAGCAGCGTAAAACGCAAATGAAAACAGAATGCAGTGATTTGTAAATCATTTAATGCCTACATTTAATTGAAAATATTACAAAGACAAAATATACACTGTTGAAACTGGGAAATTATTGTTTATGGGAAAAACCCAAGCCAGTTCTGAATTTGATACCAGCAACATGTTCCAAAAAATTTGGGACAGGGGCATCTTTTTCACTGTGTGGCATCAATCAATCAATCAATCAATCAAAAGTATTTATAAAGCCCTGTTTACAACAGCAGTTGTCACAAAGTGCTTTTACAGAGACACCCAGCCATAAACCCCAAGGAGCAAACAACAGTAGTGTTGAATTTCAGTGGCTAGGAAAAACTCCCTAAGAAGGCTGAATTTTAGGAAGAAACCTAGAGAGGACCTAGGCTCAGAGGGGTGACCAGTCCTCTTCTGGCTATGCATCACTTCTTTTAACAACACTGTAAATGTTTGGGAACAGAGGAGACACACTGCTGTAGTTTTGAAAGTATGGAAATGTTGTCCAACTCCTGCAGCTGCTCAACAGTTTGGGGTCTCCTATGCAGTGTTTGTCATTTCATAATTTACCAAATGTTTTCAATAGGGGACAGGTCCGGACTGCAGGCAGGACAGTTTAGCACCCTGATTCTTGTACTACAGAATACTTACTTCCTGCTGAAATAAGCAAAGCCTTCCCTGAAAAAGACATTGTTTTGATGGCAGCTCCAAAACCTGCATATATTGTTCAGCATTCATGGTATTTACAGAAGTGCAAATCACCCATGCCATGTGCACTAATGCACCCCCATACCATCTCAGATGCTGGCTTTTGCACTGTGCACTCATAACAAGCCGGATAGTCCCTCTCCTCTTTAGTCTGGAAGATGAGGCGTCCATGATTCCAGATAATAATCTAACATTTTGATTCGTCAGACCACAGGACAGTTTTCAGCTTTGCCTCAGTCCATCTGAAATGAGCTCAGGCCCAAAGAAGGCAATGGCATTTCTGCATGTTGTTTATGTATTGTTTCTTCAATGCATGGTAGAGTTTTAACTTGCATTTGTAGATGCTGTGATGTACTGTGTTCACAGACACTGGTTTTCGGAAGTGTTCCTGAGCCCATGCAGTGATTTCCACTACAGAATCGTAACTGTTCTTAATGCAGTGCTGTCTGAGGGCCCGAAGATCACGGCCATCCAATATTGGTTTTCAACCTTGTCCCTTGTGTACAGAGATTACTCCAGATTCTCAGGATCTTTTAATGATATTACATACCGTAGATGATGAGATCCCCAAACTCATTGCAGTTTTACAGTGTGATACGTAATTCTTAAATTGTTGCACTATTTTCCCACGCAGGCTTTCACAGAGTGGTGAACTCCTCCCCATCCTCACTTCAGACAGGCCCATCCTCTCTGGAACGATCTTTTAATTCCCAATCATGTTACTGACCTGTTGCCAATTGACCTAATTATTTGTGTGATATTCCATCAGGCTGAGTTTTTTAGCATTACACATTTCCAGTCTTTTTTTGCCTCATTCCCAGCTTTTCTGAAACGTGTTGCTGGCATCAAATTCAACGTGAAAATGTATTAGCCAAGAAACAATACATTTCTCAGTTTCAACATTTGATATGTTGTCTTGGCACTATTTTAAATTGAATATAGGATGTAAATGATTAGCAAATCATTACTTTCCGTTTTTCTTGCCACTTAACACAGCGTCCCAACTTTTTTGGAAACTGGGTTGTATAATTTCATAGCGTTCTTTCCGGCAGTCATTTCATCGTCACCAGGGCCATCTCCAGTGAGTGGGGTCATTATTTTTTGGCGATCTTAATAAATACATGCAACATTTGTCTCGCAGGGACACAAGCCATGTTTCAGCCCGTCTGAAGAACCGCCCTTGAGAGCTTTGGTTTCTGACAAATGAGCAGGGGCAGGAGTAACGCCCCCAAGCCCCAGTTCTCCTCAGCGTGCTCCACACCCGCTCGCCGCTAGTGGTAATGGGAACCAGACCGCCCTGTGGCACATTCTGACACAACTGATTGGTCCTGTGAAGACCACACCACTCGGACCAGAGAGATGGGAACGGGTGAAGAAATCATGACACACACACACACGCACACACTGTGCCAGCCACACAGATCTCACGACAGATCTGAAGAGTGGCACCCAAAGCAGGTGGAGAAAACACACATCTGCCAGGCCCTCACACATGCCCTTACCAACCCAGGGCCTTGTGGGAAACACGGAGACTAACCAAAATAAAACGTCATAAATGACCCACACAGGAGGAGAATGTGAGTGGGAGGGAAAAGGGTAGATGGATAGAGGGATGGAGGAAGAGGCAGAGAGAGTGAGTGAAGGAGGGAGAAAGTTAAGTAAAAGGGGAGATGGAGAGAGACAGAGAAAGAGAGAGAGAGAGAGAGAGATTGAGTGAGTGAATGAGAGAGATTGAGTGGGAGAGAAAGCAGGAGAAAGAGAGAGCTTCACCATAAGAAGTCAGTTGGGGCCTTGTTCCTCAGCCAAACCTTTTTTTAATTGCAGGAAAAGACCACAAAAACATTATTTTTACGACAAAATTCTGCTATTTATAAAGATGGATCAAAAGCTCAGCCGTCAGAAAGTTCTGCTTCATGGCATGGTGGCTGTTATTGTTCAAAACATTTCTTCTTCTGACACAGTTTAAAACCAATTTAACTGGTAGAAGCCACCGAACAGATTTCCCATCAGAGCTGAAATATGAAAGCTTCTCTCCTGCAGGCAGCTTGGCAAAAGGCTCCCTCTCAACTTGACCCCATTGCAGATGCATAAGATGAAATCAACCTGGCGCTACAACATAGGAAAAGGGGGAATGGGGGATTGGGGTACCACAAAGGCCTGGACAGAGCGTGGAATACATCCCACCAGGGTCATTTATTTTCAGTTAGGGCACTGAGGTTTTCAGCATAGTGATGCACTAAGACACTATTAACATTCAACAGCAACTATGCTAGATTACAATCAAAATGACACGGGGGAATATTCAAACAATGCTATGTAACCGAATGTGTTGAACTGGAGCAGTATTCAGGTATTTCACAGTATTCATGTACTCATCGCACGAGGATGAGCTGGGACGCAAACCCGCGGTGACACACACGATGTGGATACTGAAGGTTTAGAAACGCCATTGTTTAGATGTGGAGGACGCCAGCGTGAGGCACGAGATGTGTTTAACATTCCGAAGTATAGGCTGGGCTTCTCATCAATCATCATTGGCTATTACGAGAGACCGTGTGCATGAGGAGGACAAATGAGGAGAGGGAGGAGAACGAGGAGGAGGCAGACGAGAGAGAGTAGATGGAGAAAAAGATGGAGAAGGAGGAGAAAGAGGAGTGGGGAGGAGAGATGAGGAGAAGCAGGAGGTTGAAGACAGTACTTCATTACTCTATTGTACTAAGATGATACTGAACAGCATTGGGGTGTTGGGGGTTAATAAGTTAGGTTGCAAAACCTTTTGCCAAACAGAACAAAACAGGGACGGACCGTTTAGTTAGAGACACTTTCTATTAGAAGAAGTTCAGGTACGGTTCTTGTTTCTTATTGTTGGATTTGGGTCGCTTGGGTTCTGCAAACCAGAAATTTCATTAAGCAGAATTAATACCCTCCAGAACATGTAGCACACTCCAGGTCTACCAGCCAGTCATACATGAGAGTGAGCAAGTGAGATAGAGATGAGAGAGAGAGACACTTGGGAGACCTCCAGTAGCATTATGACGTTTAGAAGGTTAGGCGTTGTTCAATGTAATAAAAGCTAACCACTGAGATCAGGACCGGGCCTGAGGGCTAGGAGCTAGACAGGCTGTGAGACTGAGCACTGTGTGGTGAGGTTTCGGCTGAGGTCTGGGGGACTGTGGAAGCTTTGTGGTTCAGTCCTGGCCAGGTTCCGGGTGGGTGGATGATGGTGGTGGTGGGTGGGGGGGGGGGGCATGTGAAATATCACAGCCCCAGGCTGCAACAGCACCAGCAGACCTCCCATTCTCGCTCCCCACCCCCCATCCCCCTCTCTCCTCTGGGCCAGGAAGCAGCAAGGTAATACCAGTGCAGGATCTTCTGGTTCTTGTCATTCCCCCGAACAGAAACCTGAAGCAACTCTAGACCTGTACCTCACTCAGCTTCCACATGCAATACATGTCGCCCTACACATACTGAAGGGGAAAGCTGTGTGGGGTGGACTGGAGGGCGGGGGGGGGCTGTGTGGGGTGGACTGGAGGGCGGGGGGGGGCTGTGTGGGGTGGACTGGAGGGCTGGGGGGGGGGGGGCTGGACTGGAAGGCAGGGGGGGGGGGACGGCAGTACACATGCAGACATTTCCCTTTTTTCAAGTCCAGCTGAAGTCCTACTGTTCACAGGCTTTCAGAGCAGTGTTCTGTGGGTTCTGTTAAGTGCAGAGCGTCGCCACATATGTACTGTATATTTAAATGACAGTGCATAACTTTCACTAAGTGAGGTCATTTTGTGGCGGGATTGAAAGCTTAGTCTAAACTCTTAATGGTTTGGCCGACGTACTACGACCGGCTTATACAGTAAATATACATAAATCAAGCTCCTTGTGACACAGCACTTGTGGTTGGTTAAGATATCCCCCTGTAAGTGTCTAGAATTAGCACATAATTTGCCAAATATCATTAGCACCGTGCTAACTCTCCATCGAGGCTGAGGTGTGAAGCCATGAAGCTAAACAACAGCAGCAATAATCTTCAGTCCCTGATCTGGTTTGGCCTGACCTGGTCTCAACTGGTCCGGTGTCATCCACGTCTTGATCCTCAATAGCACTTCAAATGCCCTGTAACTGGGCCCTGGTATAAGTTGTGCCTGAGGACTAGGGCGTCATGGCGACACAGGCCTGGTCTGGGAAGGCCTCGGAGACTCCACCCATTCCGTAATGACTCATATAACGCTGCAATTACCCAGTTAGCACACAGCTGACGCCTGACGGTGGTCCGGTCGTAACTGCCTAGGCTCAGCCCGGTTCTGTTGGGCTCGTTGGCCGCTGAAGCAACTGCCTGGGTGGATTTATAGCCCCAGTCAGATCCAATTGAGTTTAATTTGCATCTACAATTATAGTAATTAGGGATCGGAATCAGAACACTACGCAGAGAGAGAGAGTGTGTGAGCGAGCGAGAGAGTGTGAGAGAGAAAAAAACTGAGTGAGAGAGCGAGGAGAAGCTGTGACAATATTCAGGCATTGGCAATTGGCAGCCATTAACGGTCTCCAGTTTCAGGTTAGCGTATGGGTGGACACACACGGTGCAAAAAACTGCAGCACATCTGCCTGTAGCCTAACCGGCTCCCTCCCTACTCTCACTGCTGTAATGGCGACAGCCATGAGAAACCCATCTATTATCTCCATTTATTGACGTTAACAGTGCTGCTCGTTTTCCACGCGTTCCTCTCCCTCCTCTCTGTGGCCTGATCCCTTAACAGAAGCCTGCTATTGATTAGACTGATTACACTTTAAAGACATTCATACTTGGCAATTATACCATATTTACAGAAGATCTTAGGCCATGACAATTACTTCTATATACACGCCACGGATTAAAGGCATATTTCCTTTTCTTTTTCGATTAGTTAGTCCTCGTTTGTCCAGCGTCAGCGATGCAGGCGCACACAGCCGAAGACAGTCAGGAATGGAACGTTGCCTGAAAATATGGCCTGGGTGATACTAGAGACCATACGGGACGTGGAAAAAGAGGTGGCACATGCAAAAAAAGGGGAATACTCCTTTAAGTCAAATAGTGATGAAAGAGGCAGGATGAATATCCACCAGTCCTAGGGTCATGTCTATATAAAGCCCTTAAAACGCACTACATTTGACTAGGGGCCACAGGGCTGTGGCGGTAATGAGTCCCCTATTTATAGTGATTAGGGTGTGATAAGGGCTCCGGGCGGACAGTGAATGGAGGTGGTGGGATAACAAGCCCACGGGAACACTCTCCGCCTGTTTATAGTGTAACGGAGTGCATGAAGAAAGTCACTGTTTGCACTTTGCATTTCAACATCTTAATTACAGAAGTCATTTATCTGCCGAGGAGTATACATGTCAGAATAAGCCCGTTATAAACATTCAACTCGGAACGGGACCCAAGCACGTGGTGCTCGCGTCCTGCTGGAGATGTCTTAATATAGCCCATTAGTAGCACGATTTCCAGGTTGTAGTGTATTACTTCGCTCAAGAGACTTTAATGTAATTTTGAGACGGTTCTCAGCACCTCATCGGTCAAAGGTAATCACCAACGTACCTTCTGGCACTAGTCAGCAGTGGAACACAACCCACACTGACTGGACATTGTTCCACTCTGATCACGGGACCCAGGTCTCACACGCCTAACGTCCATTTTGAGGCCCAACCCACCGACTGGCAGTTTCATATAGAGGACTGGCCACCCTATTTCAGTGATTGGAGAAGCTTAGAGGCAAGGTCACGGAGTCCAAATAGGTAACTGACAGAAGGACTGGTGACATTTTTTCAGCATTTAGTAGTTATAAGAAGTTAACAAGCAACATGTGAAATTTGTTGGAAGACTTCTGTTGACACACCAGTTGACTACAAAACCCTGACTATATAATTGCTTTCTACATACAACCTGGCTGATATATATATGGCTACTAAACAATTCCTTTAGATGTTACAAGTTCAGATGATTCAAAAATCCTCTTGAAAAACTGTTATTTTAACCACTGATGAGAAAGGCTTTTCCAACAGGCTTTACCAACAAGAGTTTCACAATTAGCGTTTTTAGGGCATATTAGCTCTATAGCATGTGTGTTAAAATGTTTAGCATTCCTCACTATGCATTCTCAACTATGCAGCCCAGAGATCTACACAGCACATGAGCTGGACTATTTTTGAGGTTTTGTACTCTATACTAAGCAACTTTAATCTATTCCATTCCAGGCTACTCTAGTCTACTCAACTGCTCTACTTCATTGTATTACTCACTGTTTACAGTGCTCTACTATATCTAGTGTCTTGTGGCAGCCTGGTTAGTGTCTCAGCTGTGGAACCATTAGACACCCAGAGGCAAATGAAGCAGGTGGCAATAAACATCACATTACTGCAACACAGTACAGTAATTAACTTAAAAGAGAGACAGCGATAATGAAAGCACTTCTAACATTACATGTGCATATGTTTTGTGTATGTTTGTGTTTTCTTTCAGCGTAAACAGTGAAGACCTGGCATGACAGGATAGAGTGCAGTCCACACATCAATCATTATTGTTAGTGCATTGTATATTCATTTCACTTTTGTGCTGTCCCATTGGGACTATATTCACTTCTGGACAGTGCCAGTGTGAGTATATTGACCTCTGCACTGTCCCACTGGTACTATATTGACTTCTGCACTATCCAATTTGGACATTATTCACTTCTGTAATGTCCCATTTGGAGTACATTCCCTTCTATGAAGTCCCAGGAAGAATATATTCACTTTGATTATATCCACACCAGGACTGTCCCAGTGGATTATATTCACTCCAATGCTTTCCCAGTGAATTAAATTCACTCCAGTACTGTCCCAGAGGATTATACTCCAGGAATGTTCCAGTGGATTATATTCACTCCAGTAATGTCCCAGGGGATTATATTAACTTCTGTCCTGTTCCAGTTGATTATATTCACTCCAGGACTGCCCCGTGGATTATATTCACTCCAGTACTGCCCCAGTGGATTATATTCACTCCAGTACTGCCCCAGTGGATTATATTCACTCAAGTACTGCCCCAGTGGATTATTTTCACTCCAGTACTGCCCCAGTGGATTATATTCACTCCAGTACTGCCCCAGTGGATTATATTCACTCAAGTACTGCCCCAGTGGATTATGTTCACTCCAGTACTGCCCCAGTGGATTATATTCACTCCAGTACTGCCCCAGTGGATTATATTCACTCCAGTACTGCCCCAGTGGATTATATTCACTCCAGTACTGCCCCAGTGGATTATATTCACTCCATTACAGCCCCAGTGGATTATATTCACTCCATTACAGCCCCAGTGGATTATATTCACTCCAGTACTGCCCCAGTGGATTATATTTACTCCAGTACTGCCCCAGTGGATTATATTCACTCCAGTACTGCCCCAGTGGATTATATTCACTCCATTACTGCCCCAGTGGATTATATTCACTCCATTACAGCCCCAGTGGATTATATTCACTCCATTACAGCCCCAGTGGATTATATTCACTCCAGTACTGCCCCAGTGGATTATATTCACTCCATTACAGCCCCAGTGGATTATATTCACTCCATTACAGCCCCAGTGGATTATATTCACTCAAGTACTGCCCCAGTGGATTATATTCACTCCAGTACTGCCCCAGTGGATTATATTCACTCCAGTACTGCCCCAGTGGATTATATTCACTCCAGTACTGCCCCAGTGGATTATATTCACTCCAGTACTGCCCCAGTGGATTATATTCACTCCAGTACTGCCCCAGTGGATTATATTCACTCCAGTACTGCCCCAGTGGATTATATTCACTCCATTACAGCCCCAGTGGATTATATTCACTCCATTACAGCCCCAGTGGATTATATTCACTCAAGTACTGCCCCAGTGGATTATATTCACTCCAGTACTGCCCCAGTGGATTATATTCACTCCAGTACTGCCCCAGTGGATTATATTCACTCCAGTACTGCCCCAGTGGATTATATTCACTCCAGGACTGCCCCAGTGGATTATATTCACTCCAGGACAGTTGCAGTGGATTATATTCACTCCAGGACAGTTGCAGTGGATTATATTCACTCCAGGACAGTTGCAGTGGATTATATTCGCTCTAGTTCTGTCCCAGTGGATTATATTCACTCCAGTACTGCCCCAGTGGATTATATTCACTCAAGTACTGCCCCAGTGGATTATATTCACTCAAGTACTGCCCCAGTGGATTATATTCACTCCAGTACTGCCCCAGTTGATTATATTCACTCCAGTACTGCCCCAGTGGATTATATTCACTGAAGTACTGCCCCAGTGGATTATATTTACTCCAGTACTGCCCCAGTGGACTAATATTTACTCCAGTACTGCCCCTGTGGATTATATTCACTCCAGTACTGCCCCAGTGGATTATATTCACTCAAGTACTGCCCCAGTGGATTATATTCACTCAAGTACTGCCCCAGTGGATTATATTCACTCCAGTACTGCCCCAGTGGATTATATTCACTCCAGTACTGCCCCGGTGGATTATATTCACTCCAGGACTGCCCCAGTGGATTATATTCACTCCAGGACAGTTGCAGGGGATTATATTCACTCCAGGACAGTTGCAGTGGATTATATTCACTTCAGGACAGTTGCAGTGGATTATATTCGCTCTAGTTTTGTGGATATTCGGGCCAGTGTTGTGGATGAAGGTGTAGAGGAAACACTGCTGAACTCCTCTTCCCTGATTCTAACCACATTCTGTCCCGCTAACGCCTTCTGCCATTATGTCATCCAACCGCCATTTTAAATGGAATGCGTCTATCTTTAATGAATCACTAAACATGGCATGGAAGAGGTTATTCATGAGCTAGCGGTGGAGCAGGGCTCTGTTTAAAGAGTCAACACTTTCTCATCAGGTAAAAGTGAAGCAGGCACATACCTCTATGCTACTTACACATGTGTTAAAGGAACAGAATACTCTTTTAGGATACTGAAACCCCTGAAATGGAACTAAATGACAGAAACTACTAACGGCAAACCTGAAACAGTTGGACCTGACAACCTGAAACAGACCTGAAAACATACAAAAAGTTAAACCTCAAAACCTGAAACAGTTGGACCTGACAACCTGAAACAGACCTGAAAACATACAAAAAATTTGACTTCAAAACCTGAAACAGTTGGACCTGACAACCTGAAACAGACCAGAAAACATACAAAAAGTTAGCTTTCAAAACCTGAAACAGTTGGACCTGACAACGTGAAACCGTTGGACCCCGACAATTCGACCTGCCAGGCTGTTTGTACTATCGTGCCAACTGGTTGTCATGCCAAGCAATTACATAAAGCCCAGGGACTGGCCTGAGTTAAAACTGAACCTGTGAAACACTGAGTCTGTCTGACTCATCCAGGCAGCTGAAGCACTGACTCCATCTGACACAGCGTCAAGCCGATTGGCACACCATATTGGACAGCAATACTTTCACAGCTGCAGGTCACATGCGTATCAAACGGCGTGGGCCAGATTATGAAAACATGATTTGATGTGTGGACTCGGGGAACACGGTGCACCCTGCCTTACTGATAAACGTTCGTTATGGAGAACTACGCCAGCACGCCTCTTTCCCAGAATGCATTTTTTTTTGCTATCCAGGCAGATCAGAGCGGAGCACTCTCCAGGGCTGTCCCCGAACAGCACCCTATCCCCTATTTAATGCACTACTTTTAATCAGGGCCAATGAGGTTATGCGCTCTTTGCAGGGAAAAGGTTGTCATTTAGGATGTGAGCTTCATTCAGGATCATGACATTGAGCTAACGTGCATTCCTCTTGATTTACTCTCTAGAACATCTTGGATACACACATGCTTGTAGAGACCACACAGTGTATTATTAATATTTTGTTGCCTAGTGACCATACCTCGTCTTATAAGTAAGCAATAAGGCACAAGGGAGTGTGGGACAGCATATGGCCAGTATAGCCTGGCTAAGAGCTGTTCTTAGGCACGACACATTGCAGAGTGCCTGGACACAGCACTGAACAGTGGCATCTCTGAAATCTCAACAACTACACTGTTTTGGTAGTGTTGAAGATCAAGACACAGATCCAACACCACTTGCCAAGCCATTCTGTATCTTTTTCTTCAGGTGTAAGCCTTTCTGCTTCTGATCACAGTGAACTTTGCAGGCTCCAGACCAACCACAAGGAGTCGCTTGACTGTGACGAGACAAGGCAGCCCTGTCCGACCATCCACCCACGCTGAGCCATCCCTGGACCCCTGGGCACCGTAGAAATGGCGCGACCTGGGTTTAAACCTGGCAGCAGTGAGGCAGCTGTACTGGGAGGCAGAGCCTCATACCACAGCGCCACTTGGAGGCCCGCTGACAAATACAGTTTGATCTGACACAAAAACACACACACACACACACTCTGCTCTAAGCTCTGACTAGGAGGGTGTTTTATAGGGCAGTTAAATTAGACCGGCTTTATGGATCCAACAACGTGAGCCACTACTATTTTTTCCGCCCAGGATTGATTAAGTGGTTCAGTGTTGTCAATCTGGTTTGGATTAGCCAACGCATGCCACAGTGTGTGTACATTGAAGACACTGCTTTATCTGTGGCAGGGAGTTGAGCTCACGGCCTGAAGCTTTGAGGTTGATTATGAGATGTTTATGTCAATTATTGAATTCTGACAAATGTTTAAAGCAAGCAGATTACATATCAAGGTTTTATCCTCAATGTTGGGGTAAAGCAGGGGTTTTTCCTAAACAAAGTCACGGGAGGGCTAAAAGGGCCAGTCTGCTG
The DNA here is from genome assembly GCF_011004845.1 of Esox lucius. Lineage (NCBI taxonomy): Eukaryota > Metazoa > Chordata > Actinopteri > Esociformes > Esocidae > Esox > Esox lucius. The sequence continues at coordinate 29,251,920 of NC_047584.1, read as the reverse complement.
TTGCTATCTATTTTTGATCACAAGGCCAATGATTCTCCATGAATATAGCAGGGAGTCAGTCCATTCATCCACAGACCTAAGGATTTCACTGGTTACATTCCTCCAGCCTCATCCATTTTTATTTGTACCAAAACAGTGGCGGGATTAAAAAACACAGAGAACTGGAGATTTTGGCATCAGCAGACAGATTCAGCCGACAGGCTGAACAAACATGTAATCAGATCTGTACAGTAGGTATGTTCCCCGCATTCTCTGTTCCCTGACCTTAAACAACTAATTCAAACAAAAAGCAAAAGAAAACAAAAAACAAAGAGCTTCTTTTGTTGGGAGCTCAACCATAACGGAATTAAAAACGCATGTTGAAATCACACAACAAAGAGGAGAGAGGTTCAGTAGTCAGTATCCCCTAAAAATGTGACTCGTTTCAAAGCTCCGATGCAGAACCACCCAAAACAACACGCCTACCAGCACTTTCTCATGAGATAATGTCCACATACATTCATGTCAACAAGGGAGACACAGTAGAATAATTAAAATAATCTGCCGCACAGATGCTGCCTGCATCAGCTAATTCTTCCTCCCTAAATCTCTCTTGGAGAAGGGTTTTAGACTTCATGTCTTTCTGTAGCGTCGCACCAAACTGACACACAGCATATTTATACAACTCTGGAGCATTCTAACAGCATCGTTGCTACAGTATAATGATCACATTCTGGAGGACAGAGACGGCCAAGAGATGTGGGACTTCACTATTGGTGCAAGGGAGAGCGGAAAAAAGACAGAAAGAGAGATTAGATGTATGAAGTAGAGGGTTATGTCTCAGGTGGGTGGAGGGAATGTAACCATGACACCCCTATCTCACACACAGACTCGGGATGTCTCTTTTCTGTTTGGTGGTTGGCACCATCTGTGGCTTTAATGAGAGACCCTGCTCTGGGTGGGAGCCTTACTGAAGAACAGGAATGAGGGGAAGAAGGGAGATAGGACGGGAAAAAGAGAGAGGGAGGGAGAGACAGAGAAAGCAAGGGAGAGTGTTAGAGGAATAGAAAAAGAGAGACAGGGAGGGGTTATAGGGGGTAAGAGACAAAGAGAAAGCGAGAGGAAGAGGGAAAGCCCTGCTTTGCGATGTTGAGAAGACCAGGCCAAGGAAAATTGTCCTGTTGGGTCAGAGACCTGTCTAACCACAACTCTAAATATGAATATCTGTGAAAACGTTGCAGTTCAACTACACATCGCAAGACACAACACACAACGACAAACAACAGACACATTGGAAACATTTAAATTTCCCACAGACATTAAGACAAAACAGAATGAATAAAGAAGAAAATATGGCTTGGATATTAAAGACATGAATATAGGAACATTTAAAAAATGAAAGACTTAAGACTGGGACAAACAGAGACAACAGGAAAAAAAGACAGGAGGACAAAGAGACAGAAGGACAAACGGAAACAGGAGGGTGAACGGAAACAGGAGGACAAACGGAGACAGCCGGACAAACGGAGAATGGAAGACAAACGGAGACAGCAGGACAAATGTAAACAGGAGGACAAAGAGACAGGAGGGCAAACGAAGACAGGAGGACAAACGGAGACAGGAGGACGAACGGAGACTGCAGGACAAACAGAGACTGCAGGACAAACGGAGACAGGAGCCGGACAAACGGAGACAGGAGCCGGACAAACGGAGACAGGAGCCGGACAAACGGAGACAGGAGCCGGACAAACGGAGACAGGAGCCGGACAAACGGAGACAGGAGCCGGACAAACGGAGACAGGAGCCGGACAAACGGAGACAGGAGCCGGACAAACGGAGACAGGAGCCGGACAAACGGAGACAGGAGCCGGACAAACGGAGACAGGAGCCGGACAAACGGAGACAGGAGCCGGACAAACGGAGACAGGAGCCGGACAAACGGAGACAGGAGCCGGACAAACGGAGACAGGAGCCGGACAAACGGAGACAGGAGCCGGACAAACGGAGACAGGAGGACAAACGGAGACAGGAGGACAAACGTACGGTGAGGAACCCGTCTGGGCCAGAGGAGAGTGACTGTACACAATGTGGAAGAAGGAAAAAACAAGGGAAAGAAAATAGTCCACAGCTCAGCTGCTGAAAGACAGAAGGATCAGTGTGAGGGAGGGAGGTAGAGAGGGAGGGATGGAAGGAGGAAAGAGCAGTGCTTCTGTTGAACACAAAAGAGGTTCAGTAAACAGCCCACGTGTAAAACATTAGAGTTGATCACAGATCAAACGGAGCTACTCAGAGCTTCCTTCCTCCTGGAGGGCCGACAGTAGTGCCCTGCCCTGCCCTGCCCCAGTGCATGCTGGGAGGAAACGCTTTACAACATCCTGAACACTGACCAGCATGGCCCAGGGGAGGACAGGAGAGAGACAGAAAAAGAGAGAAGGGAGGAAGAGAGAGGTATTAGGGATGAGGGAGGGACAGTGGGGGCCTGGTCTAATCTCACTCCTTACAGAAGACTGAACCACTGTCTAGCACAGTCTCTTCATCTACCTCCTACTCATCTTCCTCTCTCACCATTGTACTGAGTCACTGTTCTTGGTTGCCTCTCTCTTTTGTCCCCTGACGGACACACAAAGAAGCCGGCTAATGTCTCACCTTATTTAGTCACAACACGAAGACACCTTCCTGGTAGATCCTCTTCACGAAGAGTCTGTATGATCCCAGACCAAGCCTAGAGGTGAGCACTTAAAAGTCCTCCTTATCTAGCTTCCTCTCAGCCTCTTATCTAATGTAGCAGCCAGTAGCAGCAGTCATCTACCACACGCACATGCACACGCACATGCACACGCACGCACACACGCGCGCGCGCGCACACAGAGTTCTGGAAAAGAAATATGATCTTGCTTACAATCACAATAAGCTGCTTGATTTAAAATATGTCTCTCAGTTGGAACAGCAAACATATGAGTTGTAGTAGCTTGTCATGGTCCCGACGCGGTCACACTGCAATAGGGCCTCATTCCAAACCTAAATGTCTGCTTACTGAAAACAAGACGCTTCCCTTTGTGAAACCGTACGCGTCTCCGTCTGCCGATAATGTAAATATTGGTAAGGGGGCGGTCCAGGAAGAAAAGCCTGCGGAGAGATGTGTCCTTCAGTAAAGATGACAGGCTGCAACAGCCTCCCAAATGACAGTTGGAGCAATAATGCCATGATAAACCTAGTTCCCTTCTCCCAGGATTAGGGGATGAGGTGCTGTTCATGTGCGGACCAGACACCCCTCTATCTCATGAGGGAAGCTCTCTCAGGCGACTCTATCTGGTTCCAAAAGGGCTCAAACACATCTGAAGGAACATCGTATAGGGATCAGTTAAGAACCATTCCCCCTCTATCCACCATTAAGAGCACAAGGATGTGACACAGCAACTTTTGTTGTTTGATGTTTTAGTAAGTATTTGTCTTCATGGTTTCGAAAGTTAAATAGGTAGACCGATCTATCTGTGGGCAATTCATTTAAGAGATTATTAATGTGTTTAAAAATGCTAGGTAAGGAAGAATTCAAGAATACAATAGTGTGTACATTGTATTCTCAGAGGCACGTCATACAATATAGACCAATCGTAGAGCTGGGGTGTGGCCAGAGGTGGCGGAGACAGACTGACATAAGAAAACAGTACAAAATACTAAAACTGCTATTTCTTTAATGCATTTTTTGTAGTTACTTATCTTTCTATTTTTCCACTAGCACTGTCAAGCAAGAACCTTCAAGGAGGAACGGTTTTGACAGGTTTACCTTGTATTCAGTTAATACGACCATTAAAACGTTAAAACACAAACACATACACAGTGACAGAGATGGAAAGAAAAAAATTGAGTAAGAGAAAGAAAAAAGAAAGACAAAGTGAAAGGTATAGAAAGAAAAATGGAACAAGAGAGAAACACTGTCCAACATGTGCCTCTCAGCTGGCCTCTCCATCAAACCCTCTAGCTCTTCTTTGAACGCCGGCTAAGTGCCTCTAAAACCCCCAATAATATCAATCCATTAAATGGCCTAATCTGTGTGGGACTCCAGAAACATCCTTCTTGAAAAATCTTCAAATGGTTTTCACTTGTTAAGAAGGAGAAATGAAGAGGAACAATGACGCTCGGAGTCTTTCATGATTCAGACCAGTTGCCTAGCAGCTCTTGGACCGTTTTATTCATAAAAACACATCGAGCAAAGCATTTATTTTTTTTTTACTTCAGAATTTGCGTGCGGTAAAACGTGCATAACTAGAGCCATATTAGTCTCTGAATGCTGCTACCAGACCCAGGGGGCACGTCCTGCCAGCAGAGAGAACGATCGCCCCATCTGAATTTTCATTAAATGTCTAGTGAAGAGTTATACTTAGAGAAAAGTTATATTACAATGGTAAAGAAAGTCATTTGACCGGAACTTCTGATTTTGCATTTCATTATCTCGTCTTTTCTTCAGTGCATTTTTATACTAAAACGATGTTGCTGCAGTGACCATGAGCAATGGTTAGTGCCTATTGCAGCGGATGCTTCTTTCTGAAACATCAAAAAAAAAAAATCTGTGATCGGCCAAGAAAATAAATCCTTTGCCAGACAACACGGATACATGAATTACACCTTCTGGTCAATGTTTTGATCATCCGCAGAATCTGAACTTGTCATTATACTAGCAAACTAGAAAATCAGATACTCACCATCCTATCCTATGATACAGGGTTCCCAAGGACCAATTTAAACTTAATGGCATGAATACTCTTTTTGGACATATGATGCTTTTAGAATATGGAACAAAGTGATTGAAGCTGCGGGATCCAGCCAGTGTTCTCATCTACGCATGTTGTGCAAGTTCAACTATGTCCAATTAACCTCTTGAATGTTCAATTCTGAGAGGGAGGCTGCCCCTTCCCCTTCCCAAATCGACATCATAATGGTGAATTTGTCCTGGATATTTAACAAGCAACCTCCAACCCGACAAATTAATGTTGCTGCTTTAGCAGAAACAGCCCCATCCAGTGTTCAGAAACTGGTAAGGTCAGGTTGTATGATGGAAAATAAAACTAACAACTTTAATGACAAAATGTCTCAAACAATGGAACATTCACAAGGAACGTACAGAAAATGAGAAAACACAAGCGCTCCAATCTCAGCTAAATGCATTGGTGTCGGTGTGGGGGATACTCACAGCTGAATTCTTGTTAAGAGGAGGTTTTAGGTAATAAATACACATGAATCATATCAACTGAAATTTAGTGCAAGGTCAATTAGCTTAATTCCTCAAAGTGCTCTCATGTGTTTAAGGAATGCCAATCCTATCTTTTCTTTACCACAGACCATTCCTTCAGAACAATCAACCCGAGACCAGGTACCCTACTGCAGGCATCTAGGTACCAGAAAAAAGGACAGGGAAGAAGAATGTCCTTAAATCCCCATGTAACCAGTAGATATTAGATCCCATTTGTCATCCAGCCATTCGATCTTAAATCCTATTCCACAGCCAACTCCTTTAAAGTCTACCAGGGCGTTCCAGGGTTGTAATGTGTATCTTATTAGATGAGCATTAAGCCATTACGCATTCTGTACCCCCACCGCAGAGTGGAGCAGATTGCCAGTGGCTTCACACGTGGACATCTGAAGGCACGGGTCAAATTCCTTCCTAAGGTTTCCTACCGTGTGACGAAGGGCTCTCTGGGAGCCCAAACGCTGAAGGAACGCTATATAATGTTATAGAAACATTACATGAATGCCGTCCACCACATATGTTAGTGAGCCAAGGCAGGCATGAGAACATCTGCAGACATTATTACCACACACAACCTCCCACTGGAGGAGAGAGGGGAGGAGAAGAGAGGAGATGGGAAAAGACAGGAGATGGGAGGCAAGGAGATGGAAAGAGGAGATGGGAGGAGGAGAGAAGATACGGAGAGGGGATTGACATTATTGCGACTTTAACATTCCATACCACTTTAGTGCACGGAGAGACAGCAGAATGTGTCCGTCTATTGTCCGTTCGTGAATCTCATAAATCCTACGGAAAGAAACCTGATCTGCCGCACACACATTCATTATCTCTAATCCTGCATACTAAACCATCTCCTGGCCAGTGACAGGCGCCGTAAAAGGGACCGAGAGAGGGGTGACTCACTGACAGACAGACGGAAAGACGGCCCGCATTCAACCCACAGGATGTTCAAATGTCAAAATATCAGGTGCAGCAGTGAAGAAAGAAACACACCGCAGCAAGACTGACACACACACACTCACACACACACACACACACACACTCACACACAGGGTAACACCAGTAGAATAAAACAGCTCTGCCCTCGGTGTTGAAAACAGGGAGCCCCTAGATCACCATTTGACCAGCCGAGTGTATTCTTAGCACCCGGCATCCTTCTACATCCTGCCACAGGAAGGCCCTGCCGCTCAGCCTCAACGCCGGAGTCACGGAGTCAACACTCAATGCCGCAGGCCTGGAGCAGAACCTTTACGGGGCCGGGGACAGCTGAGGAGTGATCCTGTCCACCTCGGCCCCTGTTGGTCCCACACAGCTGAGCAGTGACCCACATCTTCCTGGTCCAACTGACCGTGGGCCAAAGCAGCGGGACAGCTCTGGGAAGCTCAGCGAAAAGGTCCTCACCTCGTGTGCCAGGATGAGGCACGCCAGGATGAGGCACGCCATGCTGTCACCGCTGCCGCCCCTAGAATGGCACACATTGCTGTATGTGTTTGTGTGTAGCTCCCAGAAGGCCACAGTGCCACTCAGGTCCTTGGTTTTATCATGTTAAATGAATGGGATGATGATAGGCCACTGCCACCAAATGGAAAACTATGGGAAGGAGACCACATTCATTCATTTATTTATATTGATATAAACACACACAGCTTGGGAGAAAATTAAGAGACAACTGCACCTTTTTCTTTCCTTTCCAAAAAAGTGGAACAGGAAGGTTTTGAATGAGGAACAGAAGCGTTCAATTTGTAGAGGTCTCTTAATTTTAACCCTTCTGTTCCTCACTCAAAACCTTCCTGTTCAACTTTCTTGGAAAGGGAAGAAAAAGGTGCAGTGGTCTGGTAATGTTTTCTGGAGCTGTATATATACATACATACAGGACACACACACAGTACACACACTATTGTTGGGAGACGTGGGCAACAACAAGCAACGGCATGATGAAACACCGTCCATAGACAACCTGCTGGGAAAAGCTGTTCCTGGTTTGAGGTCGTATGTGACAGAAATCCCACAGACAGACAGGCAGGCAGGCAGGCAGGCGGGCGGGCAGACAGGTATAAGTCCTAAATCCCACTAACCCCTTAAGTTTGGGTTGATGAATACAAGTGTTGTGGTTCTTCTTCTCACAGAGCAGAAACCCGGAGCGGAGCATCTGATGGACCACAGATATTCAGGGAATGAGCCACAAGCTGTATACAGAAGTCAGCATCGACCACAACAGACATGAAGCAGCACGGTCTCTTACCACCCCCCCCCCCCACCTCACCCCTCACAACCATACTCACCCACCAGAAAACCCAACTAGTACACAGGCCTGTCTTGTCCTGCTCTGTCCATCCTTCTCCTCTCCTCCTCTGGTGTTCTGTCCTCTCCTCTCCTCTGCTAACGTCCTATCCTCTCCTCCTGTTATGTCCTGCCTTCTCCTGTCCTCTTCTGTCCTGTCCTTTCCTCCTCCTCTTGTATCCTGTCATTGCCTGTCTTGCCTTGAACACAGCTATCCTACCAATACCCAGCCACTATCCTGACACTATCCAGCCACTATCCTGACACTATCCAGCCACTATCCTGACACTATCCAGCCACTATCCAGACACTATCCAGCCACTATCCAGCCACTATCCAGCCACTATCCAGCCACTATCCAGCCACTATCCAGCCACTATCCTGCCACTATCCTGCCACTATCCTGCCACTATCCAGCCACTATCCAGCCACTATCCTGCCACTATCCTGCCACTATCCAGCCACTGTCCTGCCACTATCCTGCCACTATCCTGCCACTATCCTGCCACTATCCCACGGCACAGGGAGAGAGAGACATAACTGTCAAGTCCTCCAGCCCAGAGGAAGCTGAGTAAAAGTAGATTGGTTCAGTGCATGACAGACTATCCAACACAGGAGTCAGTTCTGATACAATACTGCAGACCTAGCGCTTTGGGCTCATATTCACCACTATCAATCTCTTCCAAAGCGACTCAACAAACCCCAAATCACTACTTCTCCCTAATGATTAGTAATGACATTGGATGTGATGTCCTCTCTCTCATTCTCCGGGAAATCAGCTATCGTGGAATACGATACGTGTGTTTTATCATTAGGGACAAAGGGAACTGAATCCATCAAGACTTTCCCACAAGAAGAATCACAAAAATCACTGAGAAAAAATTGGATAAAGAAGGAAAATTCCACCCATAAAGCTGTAGCAGTTCTCTGGGGGTTCTTGTTCACATACTGCATGTTCCGAGATACTTATCCATGCTTATTCCAAATATCATCTGCTGGATCTGAGACACAAACCCCTCTGATTCAAACCATAAATTCCGAACGTTTAATAAAAACTGATGTTTGATTTACTCCACTAACAGCAGTACCATTTTTAAAACAATTTTGTGGTGCATTAATCGTGCTGCTGTCACACTGATGTGATGTATCTCTGCTGGGGAACTAGAGCCAGGTGTTTCATTTACTGACTGACAAAACCTCTGTTTACTTTGGCTCCCCCCGTCCCCACACCCACCTTCTCCCTCCCTCTGTTATTTTCTTTTCTCTAACCATTAATAATAATAAAATAAAAAGCAAGGGATGAAAAGAAGAGGTGGAGATAAAGAAAATGAGGGATGGAGGAGAAGAGGGTAACAGAAGAGAGGGAGCGGTTAAATCTTTAAACAAACATTTTACTCAAAAACAGTATTTTAGCATTTTAGCATTCTGTAGAATTTATTTATTGGAGAAATATCCCTTTAAGACCCTGGGAGCACGATGTCAGCAGCTAGGACAAAAAAACACTAGAAACATGTCAGGTTATTTCATTATTTACATTGTAGATTTGAACATTGCAAGACTTTGACAGGAAAAATCTACAGAAGGAAACCAGTTGCTTCTGGTTTTGACTGCAGCAGAGAGGCAACAGCCATCAGTGGGCAGCAGATGAGGGGTCAGTGTGACGTTGCATCAGGGCGATGGCCAGGCATTCTTTTGGCTTCTTATTATGTTTTATTTCACATATCAATAATAGCACCACATATGTCTGAATGTATAGCCATGTAATTGCTACATCCAACTACAAAAATGACCGCAATATTACCACACCCACCTAAAAGACGGCCATATAATTAGCAAATACACCTAAAAACTAGCAATATAATTTGCAAATACAAATAAAAAACAGGCCATTTACAGATCTCATGTGCCTAAAAGGTTGGCTATAAATTTACCACATGCACCTAAAAGAGTGTCCATGTTATCACTCGTACAACTATCCATCTAGGACAGCTTTAGTGAAGTCCACGGTGGGAAAATGTGTTTGTTCAAATACAACTCTATTTACAGGAGTGCTGAAGTGTTTAAGACACAAATAATACACACATTGGTTTGAAATACCCAACCAACAATGAGGGGATAAAAAGGGAACTTAAAAAAGATTTATAATGATGTTTTCTTCCTAAAGAAACCAGAATTGTGTTTTAATAGCCTGGTGACGCAACTTTCCAAAAAAATACAAGATACATCTTAAAGAGGAGTTGTTGACTGTTGAATAGTAACTAGGGTTTTCAAAGTTCTGTTATACAGGATATTAAAACATTGATTAGTCTCACAGTCAGACTGGTCTGATTAACACTATCCTAAAGTGTGATTATCACTATCCTAAAGTGTGGTTATCACTATCCTAAAGTGTGGTTATCACTATCCTATAGTGTGGTTATCACTATCCTATAGTGTGGTTATCACTATCCTATAGTGTGGTTATCACTATCCTAAAGTGTGGTTATCACTATCCTAAAGTGTGGTTATCACTATCCTATGGTCTGATTGGTTATCACTATCCTATGGTCTGATTGGTTATCACTTTCCATTGTCTGTCTGGTTATCTCTATCCATTGTCTGTCTGGTTTTCACTGCCCCGTGACCTGTCTGGTTATCACTACCCCATGGTCTGACTGGTCATCACCTTCCCATGGTCTGACTGGTCATCACCGTCCCATGGTCTGACTGGTCATCACCGTCCCATGGTCTGACTGGTCATCACCGTCCCATGGCCTGACTGGTTATCACCGTCCCATGGCCTGACTGGTTATCACCGTCCCATGGCCTGACTGGTTATCACCGTCCCATGGCCTGGATGGTTATCACCGTCCCATGGCCTGACTGGTTATCACCGTCCTATGGTCTGACTGATTAACACCGTCCCGTGGTCTGTGTGCGTATGTGTATCACAATGTGTGTGGCCTGGTGAGTCTCTCTTTGAGTAACAGCAAGCAGAGGAACGCCTCAGTTCCCCCTCAAGCATACTGGGACGGGGTGTGTGTGTGTGTGTGTGGGGGGGGGTGGGGGGGGGGTAACCAGGCGCTTGGCACGAGAATAGAGTAAGTGCTGACTGGGGCAAGTGTTCACTGAAGCATCAAATGAATAATTTCACTTTTGGATTCTGCATTTTAAGAGGGAGGAAAGAGAGAATGTGAGAACAAAAGGAAAGAAAGAAAAACAGAATAAGAGAGAAAGAAGAGAAAAAAGCAAGAATGAAAGAACTTGAGAAAACACTAAAAGAACAAAATAACTAAAGCCAAAATAGTTACTACAAAACAAGGTAAAGATAAAGCAGAGTGAATGATACATTGCCTACTTTGAGACTGCAAATATTTACTTGACACTAAGATAAGGGATTACACTTTTAAACTCCTGACTGCAGTGGCCCACAGAGTACAGTAGTTCTGAGAAGTGCTGTGTGCTCCTGAGAGCAGCAAAACGTTGTCTGTAGCGTTGGTGGTGTGGTTGGGTGACACATCAACACCTGCTCCCCAACACCACAGCAGTTCCGCCTGGCTGCGTTCATGACTGCCATGTCAAACCTATCTTATGTAGTCTATAGGCTGAAAATCTCCATAATAAATTCACGGTAATTCACCACTCTGCCATTGGCTTTTCTGTCTAATTCACTCAATAGACACGTTTCCCTTTACTGAGTTCAATGACATGAAAACATTCATGCTTCCTTTAATAAATATTGGATTCTGCGGTGAACTCAAATGCAAGATCAGGAAGTGAATTTCAGATACATTGTTGCATATCTGGCCTGCGACCGGGTAAAGCAGACCGTTTGGTTGCATACTGTGGCTCTAACACAGCATGCCAGGATTTTCCAGGATTGGTCTGTAGTGTCTATTGATCTGTGGAGAGGGGATCCCCCAGTCCAACCCAACCAAGCCCATCCAGAGCAGCCTACATCTGGGCCGGGAGGTGGGTTAGGGTGTGGCCTACCACCTCCTGGGTGTTCCCTACCGCCCCATCTTATTATAGTACCAAGACACATCTACAGTGCAGCCCATAGGTATTTGGACAGGGATACTAGTAACTCTGCCTTTAACCTTTAAATTTGACTCTATATCTCAATGTCTCAAATCAAATCAAACGTGCTGGAATATAGAGACACAACTTGTTCCAATGTACAAATACTTATGGATTGCAATGTATAGATCTACTATACTACCAAGACACATCCACATCTATACAGTGAAGTTTTACATTTATTTGTTTTAACATTTTTATTTTTTTTCATATTTTAACACTAAATTCCAACCACATTCATTGATAAATCTAACCCAACTTTAGCCGTAACCACATGTGTGTATGGGAACACATCACGCCAAAAGACCTATCCTGGACCCTTAAAGCCACATAACAGTCTGAAAGATGCTCGTAGAAGTCTCTAAGAATGTCAGGGAAACAACAAGGGATCTTAAGGCCGATCCTGGCGCAATCAATGTCAACGTGCATGAGTCAACTGGTAGAAGGCCCTACGATACGATCAAAATCCTTTTCTTACTCATCAACCAATTCAGAGACCACTTCAGCCTGTGGATGGGGATACTGACATCCTGGAAGAGACCCAATAAGAAACTCTCTTTTAAAGTCCTTTCCTCTAGCCATCTTGATCCAAAATAAATGTCAACTGGGCCTGCTCTGCATTTTTATACATGCCGCCGAGCATCAAAGGATGTCCACTGCTTTATTGTGAAATGCGGGGCACCTGTTCGGAAGCATCTGCATTCATAACATTCCTCCATTCATTTGCTCAGGTTATTCCTTTAATGTCACCTGTCTGTGCATACATCTCACTACATCACCATGTCAGAAAATAATACACATGAATACACAGAAAGACAACATGAATGACGCTTGCTATGTTGACGCTTTCTAGGTGAGTGGATGGAAGTACCCTGGATCAGTAAAAAAAGTCCCTGTGTGAGTCCCTGTGTCCTTTGTGTGTGTGTGTGTGTGTGTGTATCTGTGTGTTTAGTGTGCGTGTCCATGTCATCTGGGACACAGTAGACAGGCATGCAGGTAATAAGTACCCACTCGCACAAACACACACACACACAGACTTTCACTTACTAAAGCAAAACTCTCATGAGCAGTATGGTAACTTCAAACTCTTTCACATGCGAAAACACTAACTTTTACTTTTATGTCTCTAAAAGTCACACAGTCCGTCAGTCAGTCCCTTTAAAGGACTGTGCGTTTCATTTCTCAGGCCAGACAAGTGGGGCCCATTAAGCCAGCTTCTCTCTTTCTCTCTCTGTATATCTCTCTATCTTTCTCTCTGTGTGTCTTTTTCCTCTCTCTTTGTCTCTCTCTTGCTCTCATTTTCTCTGTTTCACTCTCTTTTTTTTTTTGCATATGAGAAGTTTTCAATTAAAGTGTTCCATGACAAGAAGGGACCAGCCTGTAGAGCCAGGCCAGTCGGGGGGGGCTGAGAGGAGATCTGTGAGAGCTGAAACCACAAGAAAGGCAGCAGGCTAAAGGCAGGCAGGCAGGCTGGACATTCCCGAGGCTCAGGCCCGCCCATGTACTCGCAAAAATCCCTATTTTTCAAGTCAGGAAAATGATTTCAGCTGTGTACATTGACAGCGGCTTCGTAGCAGGAGACCGGACGGGGTGGAGGGTGTGGGGGGGGGGGGGGGGGGGTGATGGGGGTTGAAGGGGGAGGGGGCCAAGCTCAGTGTAGTGTCCTAACTCCGAGAGAACCCCCGGGGACCTCGTTCTGTTTGTAACTGAGAGAGCACCGTTATACGATCAAATGAAAGAAGTGTTAAGTGTTTCCAACTGAATCCTGTATCATTTGACTCTCAACTTCAGAGTTGTAACAGGTTTATTTTCCCCTCTTTGAATTGATCTATCCACTCTGATCCATAAATATACTGAGTGTTTCGAGGAGAGGTCTGGCTGAGAGGAAAGTGGAAGATCTGAAGGAGAGTCAGATGTAGAAACACATCACATAGATCTGCAAGGCCACTGTTTATAAGTGCCCAATATTTTAGGTTTGAAGTTTTAAAGCTCACATGTTAAAATGGGTTTCAAATTGCATCCTATACACTATTAGTGGGTGCTAAGCACTACCTTTAACCTAAATCCTCTGGTCAAATAAAGTGCTCTAAAAAGGGAATAGCATGCCATTTGGGATAGAGTCTCTGACTTTAAGGGTGGTTTAGTCCTGCCCACTAGCCTAGCTATAACAGTGACCCCCAAAACTACTGTTTCCTTTGTAAGGGTGGCAAAACCCCGCCCCCTAAACTGCAGTTTCCTTTGTAAGGGTGGCATAACCCCGCCCCCTAAACTGCTGTTTCCTTTGTAAGGGTGGCATAACCCCGCCCCCTAAACTACTGTTTCCTTTGTAAGGGTGGCATAACCCCGCCCCCTAAACTGCAGTTTCCTTTGCAAGGGTGGCATAACCCCGCCCCCTAAACTGCTGTTTCCTTTGTAAGGGTGGCATAACCCCGCCCCCTAAACTGCTGCTTCCTTTGTAAGGGTGGCATAACCCCGCCCGCTAAACTACTGTTTCCTTTGTAAGGGTGGCATAACCCCGCCCCCTAAACTGCTGTTTCCTTTGTAAGGGTGGCATAACCCCGCCCGCTAAACTACTGTTTCCTTTGTAAGGGTGGTATACCCCCCACCCAGAATATTGTTTCCATTATAAGGGTGATATAACACCACACCCTAGAATGCTGTTTCTGTTGTAAGGGTGGTATAACCCAGCCCCCTATCCAAGAAAGAAACCTGCCTTCTAGCTTACTGTCACATGCTGCAGGAATGATATAACCCCTCCCCTTAGCCAATATATATCCCCTCCCCTTAGCCTACTATAGAGAACAGACATCATGAAGCTATTATTTAATGTAGACACGTCAGACTTGGGCTGCCTCCTTAATTCACTCATTCAATTACGAGTTAGGAAGTGATTATGGACAGTATAAACAGAGTGCTGTCAATGGGTACCAGTGATTATCTCCCAAATATTCATACACACAGAGCCTCAGAATGTTAACTGTGTCCACTCATCTCATGCATATCTTGAAATGGAAGAGAGGCTGCACAGAGATTATAAAGGAAGGCTCAAAACATGGTTAGGAATTGAACCATGAAGGATAATATATTGGTTAGGAATAGAAACAAGAACGATAAAAGCAGTGTTATGAACAGAAGCAGGAAGGATAATAGTAATGTAAGGAACAGAACCAGGAAGGATAATGAAATTCAATACTACTGTTTGCTCCTTGGGGTTTAAGGCTGGGTGTTTCTGTAAAAGCGCTTTGTGACAACTGCTGTTGTAAAAAGGGCTTTATAAATACATTTGACTGATTGATTGATTGACAGCAGTGTTAGAAATAGAAATAGACAGGGCGAATAATGGCTGAGTTAGGAATGGGACCGGATATAGGCAGGGTGGAGTAGAGGCAGACACCGGTTACAGGGTGGAGTAGAGGCAGACACTGGTTACAGGGTGGAGTAGAGACAGACACTGGTTACAGGGTGGAGTAGAGGAAGACACTGGTTACAGGGTGAAGTAGAGGCAGACACTGGTTACAGGGTGGAGTAGAGGCAGACACTGGTTACAGGGTGAAGTAGAGGCAGGCACTGGTTACAGGGTGGAGTAGAGGCAGACACTGGTTACAGAGTGGAATAGAGGCAGACACTGGTTACAGGGTGGAGTAGAGGCAGACACTGGTTACAGAGTGGAGTAGAGGCAGACACTGGTTACAGTGAGTATACAGGCAATGGGCTGCACCATGGACTCTCTCACTACCGCTCCCTCTCACCACCTCACCCCCCCTCACTTCTCTCTGTCCCCCTCACCCCTTTTTTATCTCCCCTTCTCTGTCTCCCTTCTCTCTCAGATGTGGTCAACATCCCCACAGACACCATGGAACATTATCTCCTGCTCCAGACGAGCTCAACTTCCCATACGGGCAGTGTTACATACTGGCTGCCATTGCGAAAAGGGATCCTGGTTTGAGGTTTTAGTGTGACAGACAAACAGGCGTTCATCTACATCTGTATGATGAAAACACGTTTAAAAATCGCAACATGGGATACAAATCACACTGCAAATGCAAGTAGTTGCGAACAATTATTTACCAAGAAAATGGTCTCCAACAATTAGATGCAGGAAGCCAATGGATGAGTCATATCAGATTTTTGGTAAGGATCTGTTTGTTTAGCCGTTCAGCAGTCATAGAGATGCTAGATGCATCTCCCATTATCAGCTCATCTCACACTAGCATCTCCCATTATCAGCTCATCTCACACTAGCATCTCCCTTTATCAGCTCATTTAGTCATTTAGCAGACGCTGTTTTCCAGCGTGACTTGCAATAAGTGCATTCCTAGCATCTCTCATTATCGGCTCATCTCACACTAGCATCTCTCCTCACCCGCTCATCTCTTAGTGGTATCTCTCACTGACTAATACTTGACCACCACTTCCTTTTTATCTCCATTACATGTGTCCCAGAAAACCCTCCCTTTCTGTCCATTTCTCTGTCACTCTCACCTCTCTCTTTCAACCTTTCCCTATCTAACCTCCTCATCCCTTTCCCTCTCACCCTCGCCCACTCATTCCCTCCCTCCCTCCCTCCCTCTCATTTCTCTCCCAATCCCCCTCTCTGCCCCGTGGTTGGTCAGTAGGTGTGGTTTCCACACAGCTATGACACAAGCTAGATCACAAGAGAACTCTTATGTGTTTTGTGAAGAATATTTCCCTCTGAAGTCCATCAGCTTCCTCTCTGCTCACATCTTTCCCCCACATGGCAGTGCAGTGGACTACGTCCCAAACGGAACCCTATTTCCCAAGTAGCACACTTAATTTAAGCAGTGCCGTTAGGTTTCTGCTCAAAGGTAGTGCACTCCATAAGGAACAGGTTTGCCATTTTGGACTCAGGAAACACTAGTGCTGATCTGGGGCCGGCTGTATTGACATGCGAGGGTTAAGACATGTCACTCAGTCACAGTGATGCGTCATCGTTGCCGCGCAAACCTGACAGACCACACCGAGGCACCCTCACCGCGGTCCGACCCCCCAGGACAGACTCCTTCCCCCAGCCAGGTCTCGTCTACCCCCCTGATCATCGGGCGCCCTGACGTGGGGCAACAGGCTAATTATGAACGACACTTTCAAATGGATTGTGGTTGGCTGGCTTGGCAATGGGCTTTGCCTGGGGGGGGGGGGGGGGGGGGGGCTGTTTGTGTGTGTGGACATGTGGGAGGGGGGAGAAGGGGGGACCTACTGGTAGAAGTCCTTGCGCAGCACAGTACGGGTTAGAGGGTTATCTGCTTGTGGGGCCATGCTGATGGAACCGATCTTCAACACCAGAGTGTCCTCTCTATTCAGCTGGGCATCTGAATGACAATGAGACAATATAAACATTACAATGTAGACCACAATATACACCACAATACAATGTAGACCACAATGCAATATAGACCACAATATAGACCACAATACAGTGTAGACAACAATATGCACCACAATACAATGTAGACCACAATATACACCACAATACAATATACACCACAATACAATGTAGACCACAATGCAATATAGACCACAATGCAATGTAGACCACAATGCAATGTAGACCCCAAACAAAATATTGACCACAATGCAATGTAGTCCATAATACAATGTAGAACACAATGCAATATAGACCACAATAAAATATAGACCTCGATACACCATTCCATACAGGATAGACGTCCATACACTACAGACTTCAAAACCCTACAGACCACAATACACACAACAAAACATGAGACGGTGCCTTCAGACTATTCTGGATTCTAGGTTTTATGTCGGAGTGTAAAATGCCTACCTAATACTGATGATAACCTCCAGTTAAATGGACTGTGTGTGTAATCAAGTCTCACCTGTGTGTTGGTCTTTATTCTCCTGGTTTCCTGGACAGAATAGCCTGATGACGGAGGTGTTGACATACATCAAGGGCAAGCTGCGCGACGTCAGGGCATGGCTCCGCATTGGTTGGCCAGCCGACTTGCCTCGATCCCGGTAGCGTCTCGGCAGCGCGGCGTGAAACACCCCGACAACAGTGGCCAGCAGGGGGCAGGAGAGCACCAGGTCAAAGGGCTGGGCGGTAAGCAGGATCTCTCTCAGGTACTGGGGTGACCCGTCTGCCTGGCCCTCGGTCAGTTGCTGGGCCAGACGAGAACCCGAACGCTCCGGCCGCGTGGTCAACTTGTGCCGAACGTTCCTGGTAACCGCCTGGTCGGAGGTAACAGCAAATACTAACATCAATACTAATATTCCTAATTAAAAAACAAAAGAAAGACTCATAACAATAATAACAACCTGAGTGTAGGTGATGGACAGGAAGCCGTGCTGCTGGTGAGAGGGCACCTCCAGGACCTTGGCTGCCGTCTGATTGGACAGTGGTGATACAACAGATTGAACACTACACAAACGCTGAATCGTCAGGCACACACTGAACCGGATTGAACCTACTCCAGATGAAACCCAATTCTGACTTCACACAGAGGAAATTCAGATGAAACAACGAGTGTTCCAGGTAACACGGAACACACCCTCTTCACACCCTGGGCAGGACCTTGGCATTCCAGGGGGCTCTGACCGGGATAGGGGCCTTCATATTCTGGTTTTCAGGAGTAGGTTGAATCCGTATGTGAACCTGACCACGAACAGTACTGGATGTGACTCATGTTCAAGCCAGAAGAAGTTAGCTATCCAAGCTGAAGCTAGAAAGCAAGCCCGCGCTGGTCTAAATGAATGATTACACACAGTATATCTGTCACTGCTCACAGAGGACACACTGAGCCTTCCCGGAGGTGTTTCCGCTATCAACATTAAATACATTAAACTAGTTTAATTTAAGTCTGTGGTTGAAATTAATCCTCAGAGGCCCGATAAGAGCAAATCATATCTGAATTATTAGCAAATTAAAATCCATCCTCAGCAGCAACTTAATGGACGATTTGCAAAACTGGTCACGACAAAAGATTTATGCCTGTTACAATAAAGTTAAGAAAATAGCGTGTGCTGTATAAAGATTTAAAAGATATAAGAAGCTGTTCTAATAAAGTACAATCAGAGTACACATCAATCACACCACTAAATTACAGAGTCTGGCTGAGCTCCCATTAACCATGGATTATTAGAGGTGCTGGAATGAATGGATAAGTGGATCAATAAACAAATGAATGAATGGGGGGCTGGATGGATGGATGGATTACTTAATGGACACATTAATGGATGAATGAAAAACGGGTAAAGTGTCTAATGTAGTGAAGGCCATTGTGTGCAGCCCACCTTATAGGGGAGTAAGTACCACGTGTATGCAGTCATACCGTAAATATCCCAGGTGCATTTCAACCTCCATAAACATCGTTACAACACTCACAGACTTTGTAACAAGCCAGTTAGATGTGAAGTCAATTTTGTTTTATAATTCTGTAATATTATTGACTTAAGGCCATTCAAAATCCCAATCAGCATTAATGAAAGTATGACGTCCAACCACGGGGCTTTAATAACCACAGGGTGACTTATTAAAGCGTGATGCACATGAAGGCATTGGGCGTATTGACAAAGGTTGATGAAAGCTCAGCGCTGGCAACCAAAGAAGAGGAAGAAGAGGAGGAAGACGACGATGGGGGGGGTTGGGGGGGCAGATTGGTTCTTACAGGAGGAAAGAAGCCAGAGAAATGACTGAAGGAGTCCAGCTTGCTGATGGGTCGGACCAGCACTGTACGTCGGTTCAGCTTATCGGTGCAAGACAGGACCACCCCTCCACAGCGGCCCACAGCACGACAGCCCTCCGTCGGGCTGGAGGGAGGGGGAGCCAGGGAAGCCAAAATCAGGAGGGGGGGGGGGGGAGGAGTGGGGCAAAATGGAAGAAATAAAGACAAGGATGAGCGTGGACTGAGAAAGAGATACAATGATTGTTGCACAACAGGGCAAGAGAAGAATCAACCAAACCGGGGATTTAGCTGGATCACGGAGGACCCGTTATATGCAGTCAATTGTGCCAGGCAAAACGATCAGAGCACCAGTACACTTCCTGTCTGAAGCCACGGAGTGACAGCTCAACGCTGCCAAAGATTCAGACGGAAGTGTATTGTGTCGATGCGACAGCACTGTAGTCTGGTTGAATAGGAGCAGTGGACAGTGTGGCTCACAAGAAAGGCTCTTGGCAGCGTCCTGGCTGAACTCCCAGGGCAGCAGCTCGCAAACATAAGGCCATCCCCACAGCCCTGTGACATCATCACCCCACGACGGGACGTCTGATGCTGGGTCACAGTAGAACAGTTTCACCTGATTCCATTACACGACCATAGCAGGTCAGAGCCACTGGAGAGACGGGGGAGAATTCACACCAAAAATCTAGTTCTTATTCCAGACCTTTAACGTCATGTGCTCATCATGTAAACACATTTAAATATGTATAGGTCGAATTATTCCATAGTGTGTGTGGGGTGAGTCAATCCCCGTGTCTCCAGGTGAAGGCAGGGTTTAGGAGAGAATAGACCTGGGCCAGTGGACAGAGCAGAGCAGAGTGGAGCGGAGCAGAGCAGAGCGGAGGACTAGGCTGCTCTAGACAAAGGCCTCTCTCACCACAGCTGCCGTATCCTTGCATTGTAGAATAACTCCTTCAAAATGGCCACGGTGCCAGCCCTCCCTGGGTCTGGAACAAACAGCATCATAATGTATCTAAAGGTCTGTCAGGGACTGAACTCACAGCATCATAACGTATCTAAAGGTCTGTCAGGGACTGAACTCAGCATCATAATGTATCTAAAGGTCTGTCAGGGACTGAACTCACAGCATCATAATGTATCTAAAGGTCTGCCAATGACTGAACTCAGCATCATAATGTATCTAAGGGTCTGTCAGGGACTGAACTCACAGCATCATAATGTATCTAAAGGTCTGTCAGGGACTGAACTCACAGCATCATAATGTATCTAAAGGTCTGTCAGGGACTGAACTCAAAGCATCATAATGTATCTAAAGGTCTGTCAGGGACTGAACTCACAGCATCATAATGTATCTAAAGGTCTGTCAGGGACTGAACTCACAGCATCATAATGTATCTAAAGGTCTGTCAGGGACTGAACTCACAGCATCATAATGTATCTAGTGGTCTGTCAAAGCCTTGGGATAGGACCTCAACACTCATCCTCTGATTTTTTTGTCCTCTGAAGTCTTGGGCATGTTTTGGGTAACCATAATGAATCTCTACTGCAATTGGTGTCAGAACATTCATATGACATCATCGTGAAAAAAAAGAAGCACTATTAATGTTTGAAATCCACTATGATGTGTTTAGCCTTGTACTTGTATTTCTATTTGACGACATGAGATGATTCATATGACATGAAGTTGTTACATGCATTCATTGTCAAGTACCAGCAGAGCATAGTGTAATGGATGGTATGAATTACATCTGACTTCACACTGTCCATGACTTCTTACCGGAGCTGTAGACGTGCGGATTAAGAACCAGATGAACTGAAAATGACACCGAGAAGACACCCCCCGCCTCAGCCCACCTCCTGATCACCCCCATGACATCATCAGCTCAACTCCCATGTGTTTTGCAAGCGTTGCTCCTCTCCCACCCGCTCCTCTCTCTCACCCACCCGCTCCCCTCTCCCACCCGCTCCCCTCCCCCAACTCTACTCTCCCCCCATGCTCCTCGCTCTCCCATGTGTTTCAGAACAGAAAAGATCAATTAAAGACTGTCACTGGAACACAACACAGGGAGAGGGGAGGGGGTTACTCTAGCAGGGCTAAACATGCACAGCACATTTATGGCTCAGCTTCTTCACACAGGGCCTGTTTCCACATCTGCATAATGATCCTTGATGGCCTCTCAATGGAACAGAGTATCTTCTCCCCCCTCCCAGCCTAGGTCCTCCGTCTCACCCCTTACACCTCACCCCTACATCTCACCCATCTTTACTTCTCATCCCTAAACCGCACCCGTACACCTTACACGCACACATCATCCCAACATCGGAGCCCGGTAATTCACTCCTACATCTCACCTCAGTCTCTATATCTCACTCCTAGCTCTCACGCCTAAACCTCACCCATACATTGGACGCTTAGCCTTCACTCCTACATCTCACTCCTGTCCATACACCTCAACCATAGCCCTCAATCCTATTCCTCACTCCTACAACTCACCCATGCATCTCACTCCAGCCCCTACGGCTCACCCTAGCACTCACCCCTAAACCTCACCCAGTCTCCACATCACCCTTCCGTTCCCTCTCCACTCGTCCCCCCAAGCATTTGCGGAGCAGCTGGAAGCCATCAGCTCCAATCTGGGTGAGCTGCTTCTTGGAGGAAATGGAGAACTGTCACCAGCCCTCCTCTCCTCCTCCTCCTCCTCTCCTCCTCCAATTCTCTCCCTCCTCATCTCCCTCTTCTTCCCCTCCTCTTTCTCCTATTTTTCCCCGCACAGAACAATCAGAGACCGTTAATTATTTATTTGCACTGTGTTTCATAGCTATTATTAGATGTTCCGTTGTGACGTGAGAAGCCACACATAAACCATCCCACCTAGGCAGCTGACAGCACCGTGCGGTTGAGATGGGCCCCGACCCAACCTGTCCGTCTGCCTGACCCTTAACCCCCCAGGAAGCTGGCTTGTGATACCTTGGCCCGTCAAAGCTCCTGACGTAGTGAACCGAGCTGATGCCGGGTGAAACACCGACCTGTCAGACCCAACGTGCTATTATCTCCTCAGAGAGACACAGACGGTGTTTGGGTGAGGGATAATGACAGGCAGAATTCACTCCTGATAAGTGTGCTGTTCCCAGCGGACCCCTGGAGGCACGGTCTCGTTTCTGTCTCTGTGTGTGTGTGTGTGTGTGTGTGTGTTACTACTCAGGGTTACTTTCATCAGGTCATGGCTCGGTTAGTTTCCACAGTCTGCGGTTGGATTCCCAGCAGCGCTAATAGCTTAGCTAAGTGGTTGGTTTCTCCTGCAGTGCAGCGCTAAAAGCTAGCCTATGCAGAGCTTCCATCAAGTCATGCATGGGCTATGCTAACGTGACCTTCCTGACACTGAGTCACTGCAGTAAGACGGCTAGCTGTGGGACAGGACGCAGGCAGGGGGACAGGACGCTGGCAGGCTGGTTGGGGGACAGGACACAGGCAGGCTGGCTGGGGGACAGGACCCTCAGGGCCCCAGGTTAAAAAGTGTTGCTCTGGGTAAAAAGTGTTGCTCAGGGGCTCTGGATAAAGCATTTTCCTCAGGATAAAGAGTGTTGCTCTGGATAAAGAGTGTTGCTCTGGATAAAGAGTGTTGCTCTGGATAAAGAGTGTTGCTCTGGATAAAAAGTGTTGCTCTGGATAAAGAGTGTTGCTCTGGGCCTTTGTGAAAGAGTGTTGCCCTGGTGCTCTGGGTTAAGATTGTTGCTGTAATTATGAAAATGTGTATGAATATTAATTTGCAAGAAACATGGCGTATAAATGAAGTTGACAGTGTTTAAAGAGAGGAGAGTGCCTTGGATACACGGCCCCTCTGAACCCCACCTGGTCCGGTATTGGTCCATGTTGAAGGAGCCCACTTTACATTTGATCTTGGTGTAAACATCCTGGACATCAACTGATGCACTCAGGTCCTCAGCCTCACTGACTACACAGATCTCTGCAGAGAGTGAGAGACAGAGAGAGCGAAAGAACCAAGCAAATAATGAGAAAACTAAAAGAGAACTATTCTGACACAGTGGAAAGGATCAACCACATAAAATGAGGAAATTGGAATGCTATCTTGACCTAAAGAGGGAATAAACAGAGGCAGACCAGAAGAAACCATCTCATTCATATTTAGAACAATTTGCACATTCTTGCAAACACTGTACTTAGATAATACAATAGGATTTTAAATGCAGACATGCTTTTAAACTTCTGCGTGTGTAATGTTCACTCAGAATTATAGAGTTTTTTGCACTTCTTGATATCCTTGTCGTACACTTCCATTAGCAATATAAACAAATGTTTCCCTTGCACATACATTGAATTACACCTCAGAAACAGGGAGGGAGGGAGGGAGAGAGGGAGAGAGGGAAAGGGAGGGAGGGAGAGAGGGAGGGACAGAGAGGGAGGGGGAAGGAGAGAGGGAGGACCAGAGAGGGAGAGAGAGGGAGAGAGAGAAGACCAGAGAGGGAGAGAGAGAAGACAAGAGAGGGAGAGAGAGAGAGGGAGAGAGAGGGAAAGGGAGGGAGGGAGAGAGGGAGAGAGGGAGAGAGAGGGAAAGGGAGGGAGGGAGAGAGGGAGAGAGGGAGACAGAGAGAGAGGGAGAGAGGGAGATGTAAAGAGAAGGAGGGAGGAGAGAGAGAGGGAGAGAGGGAGAGAGAGAGGGAATGAAGGAGGGAGAGGGAGAGAGAGAAGACCGTTAGTGAGATTCAGATAATGTGTGTGTCTGTGTCTTGCATTCTTGTGACGATGGACACAAGAAAACTAGCTCATCACATGGTTGTTATATTAGCTCATCACATGGATGGTTAGTTGAAGGTGATGAACCATCCAATCGGGGTGTGTTGCATTATCCGAAGCATCCACCGATCAAGGGTTAGATGGAGGTGAAACATCGTCCAATCAAGAGTTAGTTAGGTGAAGCACTGTGCAATCAGGGGGTAGCTGGAGGTGAAGCATCATCTGATCAAGAGTTAGTTGTAGGTGGAACATTGTCTTATCAGGGGTTAGTAGGAGGTGGAGCATTGTCTGATCAGGGGTTAGTAGGAGGTGGAGCATTGTCTGATCAGGGGTTAGTAGGAGGTGGAGCATTGTCTGATCAGGGGTTAATAGGAGGTGGAGATGGAATGAGTGACCTGTGATAGTAACAATCATGAAGAAAACTGCATCAGTGAACATTCAGCTAACAGTGAAGGTTGTCATAGTAACTGCATAGTGTTGGGAAATGTTGCTTGTTTGTATAACAGAGCCAGTCAGGTTAAAAAATAATAATAAATAAAACAACCTTGAGTAACACACTTACCCCTGATTGGTTCAGTGAGTGACTCAAAATGAATACAATGTAAATGTCTGTAACAGTCCAAGGGTGTGGTTGTCGCAGTAACAGAACATGTAACACTTGTGGGAAGAAGAAATTCCTGCTAAAGTCAATATCGTGAATCAACACATGCAATAATACCTGCTCTGACTAAGCTATAGAAGCTATACATTAGCCATGGGCTGAGCTAGTTCTGTCTTAGCTATCTTAGAAAAAACAATAGCTTACGATCTAGATCCAACTTCAAAGCATGAAAACACTTAAATGACTTAGGACACAAAGCAATATTAGATGCCTACACTGTTTATAACATGAAACGCTTAACATCGGAGCAGCTCTCACGCTTCGCAAGGATCCGGGGATATGAGAATAGCGATTATCTAATGGTGAGGAGACATGGAAGTAGTGGATTGTACCTCACAGCTCACATGGCTGACATTAAGGCCTTATCCACTGGAATGCCTGTGTGTGCGTGTGCGTGTGTGTGTGTGCGTGCATTAAGTCCTTATCCCGCTTAATGCCTCTTTAGGATGTTTTTAAGTCATTCCATCTCTGTGAGGTCCTCCCAACTTTCAAACAGAGAGCTCTTTTAAGCCCTGCGATCTGGTTGGCAGATGCTGGATATTACAGCAACCAATTAAAGGTAGATCTAACTTTTCATCGCCACGGTAAATCCACTCGGAGAAGACGAGGACGACAGGAAGAGGATAGGGGGGACGGGAGGTGGGGGAGGAGAGTAAAAGAACCGGAGAGGGTTAGGCTGGAAAGGTGACTTCTACGGATTCAAAACGGTCCTCTTTCTCTGTCTCCCCCATCCCCAGGCAGGGGGGGAGTCCTTAAGGTCATTCCACATAGTGTGGCTGTCCTCTGCAGTATTTACAATCAACTTGCTGTGTGACTATTGGGAGGGCAAAGGACCTCTACAAAACAGATAGTTGTTCTTTTTAGACTCCTGGTTGGAGGCAGGTTTGGGTAGCACAAAGCAACCACTTCGCCAAACTATCTTTGGCCGTAACACACGACATCTTCAGGGACCGGGACGGACAAATAAACGAAGAAACTGAGAAGGGGGTACAGACCGGCGTTGTTTGCGTCGGGGTCGGGGGCGAACAGCTTGACGGTGACCTTGGACAGCATCCACTGCATCCACAGGCTGACCTTTCCACTGGTGCCCCCGATGCTGCTGGTCTTCTGCTCCAGGGTCACTGTATCAGAAAACAGAGAGTCCTCCCCTCCCTGAGCCGAGTCCCCCTAGAGTATGCACACGCACGCACACACACACGCACACACACACACACACACACGCACACACAGGATGGTTAGTTTTATATTAAATAGCAATTAATATAGTTTGCTCACCATATGCGACCTAAGCCAGGTGCAGACCTTAACCCTGATGTTGCGGTCGCTGTGCTCTTCAACCGACCTGAAGGAAACATGGAAGAGCGAGAACCTGCCCCCTTCCGTTTCATCGACTAGATCAACATGAGAGGTCTGAAACAGTCACCAAGCCGCCCAACCGCCCAGCCCGTCAGCCAATCACCCACCCAGTCAGTCAGCCAGCCAGCAAGCCATCAAACTCTCCAATTGTCCCTGCCTAAAACCATTAAAAAAAAAAACAGAACAACTTTGTTCAGGATGTAGAGGGTGAGTAGTGGGAGGAAGCTCATTACTGGGTTTGGCAGGGACATTCTGATGACAGCACTGGGACATTTTCAATTCCGCTCGCATCTCTTCACATCTTGGGCATTTGTTTTCCAAACATATCTGTGTGGCTGCCGCGCTGAGCGAGAACGCCACAAACAAATAATACGGCAATTTACGGCCCTGGAGAGGCCCTTTCCAGCGAACAGAGGAACCCTGACTTCAAGCCTGACGACTGAACCGTATGTGGTGGACTGGTGCTGCAGTGCGTGTGTGTGTGTGTGTGTGTGTGTGTCTGTGTGTGTGTTGAGTGTGTGTTGAGTGTGTAGTCTGGTGGGAACAAGGTTATCGACCAGCTCAACGAAGTACTCTGTGGTCATTATGATTACACATCCTAAACAGAAACCAGATGAGGAAACTATGTCCTCTACACCCCCCCTCCCCCCTCCCCCCTCCCATCCTCTCCCTCCCCTCCCGCTCGGTGGGGTTAACTGGGGTTGATGCTAATTTGCTAATTGAATTTAATCGGACTGCAAATCTCAATAACAACAAACGACAACAATATAAAAAAACAAATTATGATCCAGTTGACAACGTTAAAAATAGATTCAGATTGTATGGGAATCTGTTGAACAGCTGATGAGAAACATGTGGGGAATCTGAAATAAACTTTTTTGTTCAGTCTTTCTACAGCCCTTGTACTGGTGAGGGAGTGTTGTACTGGTGAGGAGGTATTGTACTGGTGAGGGGGTGTTGTACTGGTGAGGGGGTGTTGTACTGGTGAGGGAGTGTTGTACTGGTGAGGGGGTATTGTACTGGTGAGGGAGTGTTGTACTGGTGAGGGAGTGTTGTACTGGTGAGGGGGTATTGTACTGGTGAGGGGGTATTGTACTGGTGAGGGGGTATTGTACTGGTGAGGGGGGGTATTGTATTGGTGAGGGGGGGTATTGTATTGGTGAGGGGGTATTGTATTGGTGAGGGGGGGTATTGTATTGGTGGGGGGGTATTGTATTGGTGGGGGGGTATTGTATTGGTGGGGGGGTATTGTATTGGTGAGGGGGTATTGTATTGGTGAGGGGGTATTGTATTGGTGAGGGGGGGTATTGTATTGGTGAGGGGGTATTGTATTGGTGAGGGGGTATTGTATTGGTGAGGGGGGGTATTGTATTGGTGAGGGGGTATTGTATTGGTGAGGGGGTATTGTATTGGTGAGGGGGTATTGTATTGGTGAGGGGGTATTGTATTGATGAGGGGGTATTGTATTGATGAGGGGGTATTGTATTGGTGAGGGGGTATTGTATTGGTGAGGGGGTATTGTATTGGTGAGGGGGTATTGTATTGGTGAGGGGGTATTGTATTGGTGAGGGGGTATTGACCTTTGTCTGACACTCTTCTACCCTTGACA
The DNA here is from genome assembly GCF_011004845.1 of Esox lucius. NCBI lineage: Eukaryota > Metazoa > Chordata > Actinopteri > Esociformes > Esocidae > Esox > Esox lucius. The sequence goes on along the minus strand of NC_047584.1, from coordinate 29,224,320 downwards.
ACAACAGCATAAGTTAGCTAGACTATGCATCATCATAACTTGAGTGTGTCCACTAGCTACGGACACACACTCATACCTAACACACACCTGTCTTCCAGAGTGATTCATACTGTAGATAAAAAGGGAAAGTGCCGCCAATCACTTACAGCCACATGTTGCAAAAGCTCTTACATTCTAATTAGTTAGCTGTTGCTTAGGAACCAAACATAACTGCGTCGAGCAGAGGAAAAAATATGCATCATCCTGAAGAGGTGTGTGTGTGGTGTGTGTGTGGTGTGTTTGTGTGCGTGTAAGAGAGTTATTGCCCTGTAGACATTCTTGTTGAGTAACGTGACACTGAAAAGACGATGAGTAGGATGATGAAGGTGTAACACAGCAGCTGTGGTCAGTGGTATATTTACAGTTTGGCCAGAGCTGTCCCGTTCTGAAAGTTCCCGGAACGCCATGACACCCCCGCCACAGCCGGTGTCCGGTAATTGTTCACAGTTACGCGTTGTGCTGTTTATTTCTGATAGTTTTCAGAGCGACGAATGCGCCCGGGGGAAACAGATAAGCATCTCGCCGGGTAATAATCAATTCCTCGCCCAGCAGCCAGCTGTCAATATTCCAACACAGCAGACAGTTTGCCTGCATATAACTCTCCTCCAGTTAAGAAAATATTGTTTTGACGTTTCGCCTGTTTTTGTTTGAATAAACAAGCAGTGACTCAAATATCTTTTTGTTCTCAACTGTTAATTTTTGTTGTTGTTGAGTGTGTTAATCTAAACCGCCAGCTCTCTGATGTGAAGACCGTCGTGTTTTGGTTGGACTAAAACGTCTGTTGAGTGTTAATCTAAACCGCCAGCTCTCTGATGTGAAGACCGTCGTGTTGGGTTGGATTAAAACGTCTGGTGAGTGTTAATCTAAACCGCCAGCTCTCTGATGTGAAGACCGTCGTGTTGGGTTGGATTAAAACGTCTGGTGAGTGTTAATCTAAACGGCTAGCTCTCTGATGTGAAAACCGTCGTGTTGGGTTGGACTAAAACGTTTGGTGAGTGTGTTAATTTAAACGGCTAGCTCTCTGATGTGAAGACCGTCGTGTTGGGTTGGATTAAAACGTCTGGTGAGTGTTAATCTAAACGGCTAGCTCTCTGATGTGAAGACCGTCGTGTTGGGTTGGACAAAAACGTTTGGTGAGTGTGTTAATCTAAACGGCTAGCTCTCTGATGTAAAAACCGTCGTGTTTTGGTTGGAATAAAACGTATGGTGAGTGGCTTAATCTAAACCGCTAGCTCTCTGATGTGAAAACCGTCGTTTTTTGGTTGGAATAAAACGTATGGCGAGTGTGTTAATCTAAACGGCTAGCTCTCTGATGTAAAAACCGTCGTGTTTTGGTTGGAATAAAACGTATGGTGAGTGTGTTAATCTAAACCGCTAGCTCTCTGATGTGAAAACCGTCGTTTTTTGGTTGGAATAAAACGTATGTCGAGTGTGTTAATCTAAACCGCTAGCTCTCTGATGTGAAAACCGTCGTTTTTTGGTTGGAATAAAACGTATGGCGAGTGTGTTAATCTAAAACGCTGGCTCTGATGTGAAGACCGTTGTGTTGGATTGGACTAAAACGTATGGTGAGTGTGTTAATCTAAACCGCCAGCTCTCTGATGTGAAGATCGTCGTGTTGGGTTGGACTAAAACATATGGTGAGTGTGTTTGATTGAATGTGGCACTTAGTCTGTTCCTAAACACAGAGTTAGCATCACAGACGTCCACAAACAAAGACAGACCAGGAGGATGCTGGGATATCCTGGGCATGCAAGGCCTGGTGATTTATATTAGCTCATCACATGGTATCCAGGGGAATGGTCAACTGGCAGCGGAGAGGCAAGAGGGTAAGGCATGAACACACACATACCTAGTCCCACCCTAACCGGAACCATCCCCACATGTCTGGACTACCAGAGGAGCACGACGAGGTGGTGTTGTGCCACGTTACAGTATGGCGTCTCTGGTCTTCTTCTCCCATTCGGTTCTCCCCTCCTCTCGCTCCTCTCCTGTGGCCCAAACACAGCCCCGTTCCCACACCTTCACAGGCCAAGCCCTAAAGTATACACTCTGATTCCTGAGCCTGCCGCCACGCAGCGCCGCTAACCCACACAGGAGACAGGTTTATTTTCTCAGCACAGTTTGTCTTCACTCATCAGAAACACCCAAACAAAGAGGCAGAGAGGAGGAGAGGGGAGGTAGAGACTGGGAGGGGGTGAGGAGAAGAGAGGAGAGATGGGGGGGGGGGCAAGAGGAAAATGAAAGAAAGGGGAGAAAGGAGAATGAAAGAGAGGGAAGAGAGTGAAAGAGGTGGTGGAGGGGGGGGGTTGTGGCTGCTGTTGCTGCTGAGACTTATCAAAACAGCTCCTGCATTCTTGCTCAATCACCCGGCGTCCCAGAGGACTAAACACTTCTACCACTGTTAACACCAGGGTAAACACTGACAAGTGGCCTGTCAGGACCAAGGCTTTACTGCCTGCCTGCCTTACCGCCTGCCTGCCTTACTGCCATATCCGCTGCCTGCCTCAACGCCTTCCCGTCTCACGGACGTACAGCCTGCTTATCTTACTGCCTGCTTTATTGACATATTGCCTGTCTGTCTTATTATGCCTGGCTTACCGCCTATCTGTCAAATTTCCTGGCTTACCAACTCCCTGCATGTCTTACTGCCTTACCGTCTTCCTGCCTCCATACCTTATTCCCTTACAGCCTGCCCAGATTACTGCCTTACCATCTTACAGCCTGCACTTCTGTATTGCCTGCTTCTTTACGGCCAGTTCTCTCAGGGTGGTGGGAGGTAATATCAGGGTTATATCAGATGTAAAATAAATCTCTATTAAAAGCAAGTACAACACATATTTCAGGATCCTGGGAAAATGCTTATGATCCAAGGGCCACTAGCTCTCGGCCAGAGACACAATGTGGAATTTATGCTAATCGCTAACAGAATGTTTCTCATGTAAATACACTATCACTGATTATTGTCTATCAAGAATCAGCGATACATTTGTTAGCAATGCATTTTTCATTTTTAAACGTTTTGGTTTGCTGAAAAAGTAAACCTTTTGTTGAATTTTGGGGACTTTGTAATAAATTTTGCAAGCTTGCCATACTGTTCATTAAAAGGATTTGAGTGAATCGCTTGTTTGCATTGTTCTGTGTTTTAATAACATTAATGTCAGAGACTGAATATACAGTGCCCTCTGTATTTATTATGACAGTGAACCATTTCTTCGATTTTTGGCATTATACTCCAGAAAGTTTGGACTTGAAATCAAACACTTACTGAGGTTCAAGCATGGATCCTCAGCTTTTGTAAACATTTCACCATTTAGAAAAGAGACTATTTCAGGGCACCCAAAGTTGTGGGACAAATTATTATAATGTCCAAATCAAGCACTTATGTCCAGAATTTGCCTGCATATTCTTTCGCATGCAATAATTTCCTCCTGATGTCTGTGACCCATTGACCCAACCAGACACTGGAAGCTGTTAAGGGGAGAGACACAGGGAACAGATATAGGTGTAGTGGCTAGGGCCCTGGAGGGCGTTTATCAACAAAAATACAGTAGAAATGGGGGATACCATCAAAACTTAAATTCAAACCGCGGGTTAAGGGATTCTTTTATTCTCCCCTGATGACGGGCTTCAAGTATGCCTCATCAGGGGGTGGCAGCAGAGCTACCGTCAAGATAACTTTATTTAAATTTTTCTGGGCCTCATGGGAGTGTTTGTAATGAAAAAATAATAACTTTGAAACCATGTATGCTATTCAAAGAAATACAGGGAATGCAATTCCCTTTTGCCAAAAAATGTTAGTACAACCCTACATTAACAATCACATAAAAAAGCTAAAATTAGAATCAGGTGCCGCAAAACACATGCAAATGATTAGGGAATTAGAAAGTAGCTTGGGAGGGTCCAGCCTTCCAAAAAGATTAGAAACCTGGTCTGGTTTGGTCTTAAACATAATGGTGTGTGGTAAATCATCATGCAAAAATCAAAAGACCTATCCGAGGCACTCAGAAGAAAGATTATTGATGCCCATGAGCCTGGGAGGGGTTACAAAGCCATAACTAAACAATTCAAAGTACACCTGTCAAAAAGCTTAAGCTGAACCGAACATGGATCTTGCAACCAGACAATGATCCAAAAACACAAGAAAAGCCCCAACAGATTGTTTCCAAAAAGAAGAAATGCATGCAAGAAAGCCCTCCACCATGACAACGGTTAAGCAATACTGTAAAGAAGAGTGAGCAGTTGATCTAACAGACTGATATTTACATGAAACTGCTACATGAAGTTGTTTCAGTCAAGGAGGCAACACCAGCTATTTCAACTAGGGGTGTATGTATTCTTGGTACACTATGATAATGCTTTTCTGTTAGACCCGGTTGCCTTTATTTGTCAATAGTGTTGAAGTGAGGACTACATTTCCATAGTTCACAAAGCAAAGAAGACCACTTTCAAGGTGTGCTTTCTCACATTATTATATTTTCTTAATTGTGATATAAAAATAAAAATAAAAAATCCCCCCCAAAGAAACTAAAAAAAAAACAACAAGTGAACAGAAGCTTAGTGATGATGTTACCGGGCCCACAGAGAAGTTCATAAAAGGTCAGGTGGCCCTTAAGGGTCCAACTACTGGCTGAGCTCAGAAGCCAAACAGGGTCCGTCCTGGTTGGTAAATCCAGAAACATAGACCCCTGTATCCTGTTGCTGCCTGGCTTTTGCAGCTAAGTAGTGCCCATGATGGAGGGTTTCTGGAGGGTTGCTTCTGAAAGGGGTGGGCAGGCCAGTAGGGGCACTCTTCGCCCTGCGTATGTGTGAATCAAATGGCATGGCTATCTGTAGATTCTTAATACACTAAATGTATACAATCAATAATGGATTTTGTGATGGATAACAGCATCAGCTACTGTAAATTACTGTAATGTAAATGTTAAGGGCTATATGCCAACACGTGGAGCCACCATTCCTCTAATGATTGTTCGGTGCACTTGATAAAATGATCGACGATAGATCGATTTGCATTCTGTCAGCTAAGTACTTGTGCACAAGCCTTTAGAAAGATCGGACTTTGGATAAATCAAACAGACACTTCCTTAAAAATCTGTTTCCTGAGAACTAGTTGGTTAACGCAGAACTGTGTTAAAGTCCTGCATAACTGGACAGATGATTGATTAGGTTCTGGGTCGATATGGGTTGAGAGATGAGATCAAATCCAAAACAAAGCGCCCGTACCTCAATATGTTGGCTAAATCTCCCCTCCCTGCTGACATTCAAAAAATGCAAACACCTGCAAATGAAGTTTTGTCCAAAGCACTGAAACAGTGGCCGCTCGTTACCTCAGGCTGTTTCGTGACGGATCTACAGTAGCATTTATGTTTAGGCAGTCTGTCCATGAGAGAATACCTACGAGCTGACCAATGTGCTGCCATAACGCGGCTACTTCAGAAACACTCCGGTGCTTCAGCTTCCCGTAAACACGACAGACAGACGGAGTAGAAATAAGTGGTGCTTCCCTCCGCTAGCGTTTCCATGGGGTTTAAGAGCCTTGCCCGGCGCAGGGCTTCAGTGTCCTTCACCGTTCATAGTGTTTCATTCAGTGGACGTAAACACGCCGTGGTCGTGTCCAGATGAGAAGGGCTGTGATGGCAGGATTATTAAATACAGGTTATTGTTCTGCCAGATGAAGAGGTTTGTAATAGCAGGTTTACACTCAACCCCAGCTGGCTTACACTAATCAAATGGATATAGTGTTTAGCAGGGGAACAGGACCTGACGACTTTTTCCAGAAAACGTAAAAAAAAAAAAAAAAATCCCTACCCAAACACAACAGCATTCTTCCACTGACATCGCCAAACACACGCCATGTGTTGACACTAACAACCTCTCAGGACCGTCAGAAAAACAATATTTAAGTTTTAAATAATGAATCATGTCCAGCTACATGTATACAGCCACGACTTAAAAACATGTGCTCCTCATGAGTCAGAGCACCTTGGGTAAAACATAAACTATACGGGAGAGTGTGTGTGTGTGTGTGTGTGCGCTTGCATTTGTGTATGCGTGTGTGTTTGTGCACTTGCAAGTGTATACCTATGTGTGAGTGTGCATGTACTGATTGTGTGTGTGTGTCTGTGTGAGTGTGTGGCTTCCAGATTGCAGACTTGTCTAAAACCAAGGCAATGCGACCAGTACTGCTGTGGGTCAGAGGTCACGGGCAGCCAGGCAGTGTGGACAGGGCTTCCTCTAACCCAAGGTATCTACATATTATTTGCCTTTTAATTGTTTGAATCCTTTGAACTGTAATGTGATTCAACCCCGTTTTAAATGTTTGTTTCAAACCTCAGTGGGAGATCCAAAGTCCGCGGAGGGGGAGCATGTGCTGGTGTCGGGAGGAGCGGTCCCTGCACTGGAGCGGACTGGGGAGGAGGGGGCGGGGCCCGCGGAGGCGTCTGGGATTGTGGAGGTCTGGCGAAGGATACCCCTTTTCTCCAGGCGGGCCCAAGTGGAACACCAGGACAGGTACAGCTCATACAACAACTGGACCTAAGGGGGGGGGGGGGGGGGGGGGGGGGCGGGGCGGCACACAGAGAACCAGATCTATAATTACAGAACATATTCAATTGCATTTCATCCTGAGAAGACAGCAGGCCTTTGCAGAACAGAACAGTCCTCCTGGATCAGACTTAAAGGAGAAAAGCCATTATTTATAAACAACTACATCACAGAGTTCTTATGTACTCTAGGAATGAAGTTATGACATCGGAGATGATTACCTTGATTTGACTTGGCTTTGTGTAGCCACACTAAACAGGGAAAGCAGGAGGGGGGAACTGGAGAGGCGCTCAAAGGGGGTTTGTGCATATGGGTGTGTGTGTCTGTGTGTGTGTGTGTGTGTCTGTGTGTGTTCCTGTCGTGCTATGGACTAAGAACCTTAGCACCTTTAACTGTTGTTGGTACTGAAATGGAGAGTGCCGTAGAGTTACAAGCAGTGTCATCCATTTCCATACGGATGACAGACGATTGACCACATTTTAGGAGTAAGACTAGAGTTGAGGCTGGACTTAGACCCAGAATTGAGGCTGGACTTAGACCCAGAGTTGAGGCTGGACTTAGACCCAGAGTTGAGGCCGGACTTAGACCCAGAGTTGAGGCCGGACTTAGACCCAGAGTTGAGGCCGGACTTAGACCCAGAGTTGAGGCCGGACTTAGACCCAGAGTTGAGGCCGGACTTAGACCCAGAGTTGAGGCCGGACTTAGACCCAGAGTTGAGGCCGGACTTAGACCCAGAGTTGAGGCCGGAGTTATAGACCAGAGTTGAGGCCGGAGTTATAGACCAGAGTTGAGGCCGGAGTTATAGACCAGAGATAAAGCTGGAGTTAGACCAGAGTTGAGGCTGGAGTTATAGACCAGAGTTGAGGCTGGAGTTATAGACCAGAGTTGAAGCTGGAGTTATAGACCAGAGTTGAAGCTGGAGTTAGACCAGAGTTGAAGCTGGAGTTAGACCAGAGTTTGGCAAACATGGGTTCAAACATCTGAACTTACTATTTATAAAAAAAATAATCTGTGTGTTTGTGTATACGTGTTTTAAAATACACTAGCCAAAACAAATGTTTGAGCATTTCAATTTTATTTGAGTATGTAAATAGTCAACCAGATTGTAATTGTTTTGTGTGTGTGTGTTGGGACCTGAGCTGTGCTGAAAATTTCAGCAGCACAGACAAAAAATATTCTGACAAGTACTATTTCACATACAGCTCCGGAAAAAATGTATGAGTCCACTGCACCTTTTTCTTTCCTTTCCAAAATAGTTGAAAAGGAAGGTTTTGAGTGAGGAACAGAAGGGTTAAAATCAAGAGACCACTGCAAATTGAACGCTTCTGTTCCTCACTCAAAACCTTCCTTTTCAACTATTTTGGAAAGGAAAGAAAAAGGTGCAGTGGTCTCTTAATATTTTCCAGAGCTGTATTCAACTCTAGAACTTGAATTTTCACAGTCTAAAAAAAAGAATCTGAAAGTTTTGTGAGAGACCTCTCTTCCCCCAACCAGAAATCCCAGTGTTGTGCTCTGAGTGTAGGTATATACAGCTCCGGAAAATTAATAGACCACTGCAACTTTTTCTTTCCTTAACAAAAAAAAAGGTGAAAAGGACATCTAATGTAGGATGTGTGCTCTTGGGAGGACCACGGTTCTAATATTGGATGTGCGCTCTTGGGAGGACCACGGTTCTAATACTGGATGTGGAAATCAATGACTATGACTGGCTTCAGGAATTTGATTGGCATCCACGCAGTAACAAGAATAAAGTTATTTTTAGAAGAGGGAAAAATCAAAAAAACAAACAAAAAAGAAACAGATGGTGAGTAAAGTTTTAATTGATTTTCAGACCAGTACTTGACTTGTATCGTTTAGGTAAACGGACGCACTTGTGTCTTAAAACGTTAAAACAGTGGATCGATGTATCATGTACACAGCCTAGCAGGCTGGAGCACACGGACACACACAACACATGAATAAGCAGGAATCAAAGGAAAAGCGCAACAACACATTTCAAACATTTCCAGGAATTAAATGCTAACGCAAATCCAGAGGAGACCAACAGCTGCCCTACATACCGACCTGGAGTTCTGCTAACAGGGTAGAGGCAGAGGACACAGAGCCTGGAGCTCTGGGTAAGCATAAATATGCAGAATGTGCATATGTGTGTGTGTGTATTTGTGTGTGTGTGGGGGGGGTTGTGTGTAGGTCGGTGTGTTTGTGTGTATGGGAATGGCAGTGTCAGTCAGCCAGTCAATAAGTCTGTTAGCTTTACCACATGTAGCTTGGATGTCCCAAGGAGTCTTGCGGATTCTATTGGCTGGGTTCAAAGGTCAGGCCTTTTTGGATCCTCCCGCTGAGTCATTTTAAAATTAAAATATATTTTAGTGCTATTAAAGGTAGATAATTTGGTTGTGTTTATTAGGGTTTTGTCTTTTGGTAGAATACAGAAAGTGTTTTGGTGGAATAGCATTTAACTACTGCGTTACGCTTTTTCTTTATTCAGGGTTTGTCTGAGGCAGGTAATTCTTGCAAAACTTATGTTTAAGATAAGGCAAATATCAACAACAAAAAAACTTTTAGCAAAAGGAATTAGAATAGTGTTTTGGATTGGAACCAGGGGCTATGATCAGATGAAAATAAAAATACAGCTATTTGACCATGCACACCAGCAGTGGATTTGGGGTCAGAAGAAGGATGTACATACAGAGAACAACCTCATAATCCACTGCAATTTGGGGGGAAATAAATGTATACATTGACACGTGTAATTTTGGTTGATTCCCTCGAATCAATAATGAAGTACAACATACTCCACACATTGGAACATAACAATACAGCTCTCAACCAGGGATGTTCACTACAAACATCTTCGTTTCATCATCTTCACCAAGGATGCCAACAGAAAGGGAGGTGACCGTAAATATACCTCCATCAGTGTTCACTGGGTGGGTTAGAATTCACTCAGGACAGATTCCCGTTGTGGGCCGGGTTAACCGTTTTCCCTACAGTAGGCCCTCGACAGTTTAATATGATGGTGAAATGGGACGTCAAAGCACTCCTCCAGCACCGCTAGTTCCAAATGACACCCTACTCCCTGCAGTGCACTTCTCCACTGGGTCCCTGGTCAAAAGTAGGGCACTATGAGAGCATAGTGGGGCATTTGTGACACTGTCTGCCTTTCCATCCCCCCGTCTGACCACTTTAACGCAGAGCCACTTCACATGTCTGCTTACAGCAGCTAGAAGTCAACAGGCCACAGACCAGCCACAAGATCAGACCCACCGGGCTTCTAAAAGAACTGTCCGTCCCAAATGCACCCCTATTCCCTAGACTCCACTAGCTTGGAGCAGAACGACAGGGAGTGGGGTGTAATTTGGAAGGCCTGCGTGGTGAGATGTCAGTGAAGAGGGCTCACCTTGGGTGTTCTGACTGGCCTGACGCCACCAGGCTACTGCCAGGAACACAGCAGAGAGCTGGTGGTCTCCCCTCTCCTCCCCCTCCCCCTCCCCCATCCTCTCGCTTTTTCTCAACTCTCCATACCCCTCCCTCCGTCACTCCTGACTTCAATCACTCCGTTTTGCCTCTGTTTTACTCTGAGTTATTATTTCTTGTCCTCCTCCTCTCTCTGTCCTCAGTCAACCGTGTCTGCCTGCTGGTCGGCATGGTGGCTCCTAACCTACAGTACCCACCTCTATCAATCTATCCTTCCACCCCATCTCCCTCGGCCCATTCTTCTGTCCCCCCTCCCCAGCCCCCCAGCTCGCTGCCTCAGTCCAGCAGCTCTTCATCAGTTCTCACAGAAGAGAACTGGGGACATCAGCCTGAAAGCATACTAATCACACTGTGCTTGTCCCTCTGACGGCGGTGTGAGGTCTCGTTTCTTCTGCCTCCTGGCAACACTTCACTAAGAACTGCGGTGGGGCCTAATGGGTATTAGGTTAAATCGACTCCTGTTGAAAATTAACCGATCGTTTGACACTTTATGGGGACGAGAGTAAAGCAAAGTGCCTCTCATTATTTCGCTCGGTCTCTCAAATGTTTCCTCCGTTAAGCTAGATTGTTAGACCGGCAGTTTCAAATCCCTCCTACCAGACTTCCAGGCATTTCATATATTGTCGTAGTCCTGAACTAATTCAACCGATTCTCACCCAGGCTGTACACCACACTCAGCAACACACAATCACAACTGCACACAACTGGAGCCACCTCTCTGGTCAGTACACAACCGTACACAGTTCTGTGCATCATAAATGGGCAGTAAATTAGTGTTACCAGTTCATTTTACATGGCTCTGGTTCATGACTGCTGGACACGCGCCTTAACACACATAAACGCTCAGAAAAGGCTCCGATCAAATATCTAGGGAGGAACTTGTTGGATACCATCATATAAATCAGGCATTTGAAATAGTATTACATTTGTAATGATACAAATGTCTGGGGACAGCTGAAATTCTCAACACAGCATTCTCGGGTTGTTACGGATCAGAAGGAGATAGTGAGGAAGGTTTCCACTCTCTACACAGAGGCACCGTCCCAACAAAACCAACACTGTGTGCCTCCTTTCTCCCTCTTTCGTTCCATCTGTCTTTCCCTCACTATTTCTTCATTACTTTCTCTCTCTCCGTTCCCTTTCCCCACCTCGTCGTTCCCGCCCTCTCCTGCCCTCCCTGTGTCTGTCTCTCTCTCATATTCCCTCCAGTTATTCAAATTGAATTAGATCAAAAATGAGGCATGTTGTTTATGGTTCTAGATAAACAGGATGACATACCGTGTTTTGCCAGGGAGCAGAGCGGTCCGCTTCAGCCCGCCAGAGAATGTTTCACTGTTTCCAGAATCCTCCATGAGGGGGTACAGAACACTGCCGAGCGTAGACTGATGGACGGGCTAGTCTGGGCCACGGGGACAAACTGCATGACTGGCTGGTCCTGACCGACTGCCCGTCTGTCCTACTACATATGCGCCTGTCTCCGGTTGCATGTCTGTCTGTCTGTCTGTCTGGGGAACTTAGATGTCTTCAGCCGCATCCCCTCCACTACACCAGAGGGGGTTCTGTCTTCATCCCCTCCACTACACCAGAGGGGGTTCTGTCTTCATCCCCTCCACTCCACCAGAGGGGGTTCTGTCTTCATCCCCTCCACTACACCAGAGGGGGTTCTGTCTTCATCCCCTCCACTCCACCAGAGGGGGTTCTGTCTTCATCCCCTCCACTACACCAGAGGGGGTTCTGTCTTCATCCCCTCCACTACACCAGAGGGGGTTCTGTCTTCATCCGCTCCACTACACCAGAGGGGGTTCTGTCTTCATCCCCTCCACTACACCAGAGGGGGTTCTGTCTTCATCCCCTCCACTACACCAGAGGGGGTTCTGTCTTCATCCCCTCCACTACACCAGAGGGGGTTCTGTCTTCATCCCCTCCACTACACCAGAGGGGGTTCTGTCTTCATCCCCTCCACTACACCAGAGGGGGTTCTGTCTTCATCCCCTCCACTACACCAGAGGGGGTTCTGTCTTCATCCCCTCCACTACACCAGAGGGGGTTCTGTCTTCATCCGCTCCACTCCACCAGAGGGGGTTCTGTCTTCATCCCCTCCACTGCACCAGAGGGGGTTCTGTCTTCATCCCCTCCACTGCACCAGAGGGGGTTCTGTCTTCAAACCCCTCCACTGCACCAGAGGGGGTTCTGTCTTCATCCCCTCCACTACACCAGAGGGGGTTCTGTCTTCATCCCCTCCACTACACGAGAGGGGGTTCTGTCTTCATCCCCTCCACTACACCAGAGGGGGTTCTGTCTTCATCCCCTCCACTACACCAGAGGGGGTTCTGTCATCATCCCCTCCACTACACCAGAGGGGGTTCTGTCTTCATCCCCTCCACTACACCAGAGGGGGTTCTGTCATCATCCCCTCCACTACACCAGAGGGGGTTCTGTCTTCATCCCCTCCACTACACCAGAGGGGGTTCTGTCTTCATCCCCTTCACTACACCAGAGGGGTTGCTGTCTTTATCCCCTTCACTACACCAGAGGGGTTGCTGTCTTCATCCCCTCCACTGCACCAGAGGGGGTTCTGTCTTCATGTGGAGCTCCCAGTACAGCATTTTGTTTTGCCAACTCACTGATTAGTGACACAATCTCAGTCTTAAAGCATGATTACTGTTGATTTGAGATCCAGTCTGCCGCCTTTGTGGAGGTCATGTTGGTCCAGCAGGAAGGGGATGTCTCTCAGAGAGAGCAGGGGTTTTATTGTGTGTGTTGTTGTGTGTGTGTTTGTGTGTACTAACCTGTGGGTTGGAGGCTTTGATAAGCAACGGCTCCAGGTCCACATGCAGGCAGACAATGAAGGCATGTCGTGCGTCCGGGCCTGCAGCCTGCGGCCTGTGGGAGGTGACGGCCAACGTGGAGGTCCAGCCCATGGGCTCCAGGAGACCCAGGGAGCGCTGCTGACCCAGGAGGGTGTAGACGCTGAAGTGGCTGAGCGTCACGGTCCACGGGAAGGCGTCGCCTGCAGGGACAGACGGACAGGTCGGGCAGGGGAGGAAAGGGCGATGAGGTGAGACAGGGAGAGCTGCAGGCCCAACGGAACATCACAACGTTGATTCTGCTGAACTGACAGTTAGAAGATCGGTTAGCATTCAAAAGAACATTCTAAACCACCGTTAAAATAACTGCATCTTAATACGCCTTAGAGAGTGTTCCCATGAGGTAACCAGTCAAATCACCAGCGCTCCTTGTAGCTACAGTAACCAGAGCTCTACACAGCTACAGAATAATATTCAACTCATATTTCTATTTCCTCTTCAAGCCGAGATTTCAGAGGAAAAAGCATTCATCAGGATGGTTCTGTTGACCCCCAACAGGCGGAGAAGAGGGTCTGGTCGAGGCACTAAGACAGCCTAGCATCTAATGGGTTAACGTTGGCCGCCCTGATGTCATTCTTCTCCGACTGAGGAGTCCCCAGCTGGCTGACAGCAGGAGGTGGCATGGAGGACACACACAGGCAAAACACACAGACACACACACATACACACACAACACAGGGCGACAGTTCTACCACACAACACAGCCAGTTCTGCTGCAGGGTATTAAACACGAGAGATGAAGAGCTCTTCAAAGCAAGGGAATGAATTACTTGATGCACGGGCTGTTAATTTTAACTGCATTGCTGACAGACAGACCACTGATGTAACTGTTTTTGCTGAGTTCTTAGCTAATCTGCATGCCCAAGTCTGATGTCATTAGCTTGTGAGGGAGGGAGCTTAAAACGGGTTTCCTTTTCTGTCAGAGCCAAGTGAAGTATTTTAGGAGAAGGAGAGGCGTGGTTATATAAACTTCAGACCCACCTGGTACGCACACGCACACACAAACCTACACACACACTGAGTCTCTGAAGGCAAAACATGAATGCGATTTATAATAACCTACCCTAACCATGTACAGGATAACATGTGTAATAATGACATGTAATATCTTATAATAACCTACCCTAACCATGTACAGCATAACATGTGTAATAATGACATGTAATATCTTATAATAACCTACCCTGACCCTGTACAGCATAACATGTGTAATCATGACATGTAATATCTTGTAATAACCTACCTTAACCATGTACAGTAGAACGTGTAATAACGACATGTAATATCCTGTAATAACCTACCCTAACCATGTACAGTATAACATGTCTAATAACAACATGTAATATATTGTAATAACCTACCCTAACCGTGTACAGCATAACATGTGGCACCATGAATGGAGGCACCTCCAGAGGTCCTGCTATAGCAGGTGTTATAACATGTGTAATAATATCTTGTAATAACCTACCTTCCTCCAGTATGGGTCTTGAGACCAGGAATGGGAGCTCCTGCAAGGGCTCCATGTACTTGTGTCCAGCGGAGAGCACCGTGATCTGGGGGAGACAGACTACCAGAGTCCCAGGCATGGTGGCCTGGTTGTGGTACCAGCTGCGGACGGTCCCAGGGATGTCTCCACAGATTATGGTGCTGGGCGAGGGCAGGCTGTCGTTGGGCAGGAACACACAGCACGACTGGACCTCGAGCTTGAAACGGAAAGAGCAGAACATGGAACTACATCAGACTAACAGCCTATTTACTGTATTACATAGGCTAGAATAAGTGCTGGACTGGTCTAGAGCTGGTGTTAGACTAGGTCAGACCAGTTGTTGGCACTTGTGTTTTAAGACACAAGTGCCAGACCAGGTTCTGGACTGGGTTGGAGCAGAAAAGAAAGCAGGGCATGTCTGAAGGCCAGAACAAGCCTCAACATCTCCAGAAAGTGTGGTGACACGCAGCCTAGTCAGTGAGTTGAGCCAGTACCCAAAAGGTTGCTGGTTTGAATCCCTCAGCAGGCATGTCTAAAAAGTATAGCACAGCAGTTAACGCTAAATGAGCCAGAAAGGCCAGAAGGCTCCAACTGACATTCTGGTGACTTACAGTTAGATGACAGAGTAGAAACACCAACACACCAGTACCGCTGTCCTTGTGGGGACCAGAAAACAAAACAAATCCCAACACAGGAAGTTGACTGAGGGCTGCAAAATGTCCTAATAAGGGCAGTTCCTTCATGTTTTACCATCCTTGTCAGGACTTCTGGTCCTGATTTTATCTGTCAAACCAAACCACGAGAAACACAAGACAGAATGAAATGTGCCTCCATAACGTGGCTTGAGCCATTCCAGTCAGATATTGTTACACACGTCTCATTAGCCTTCAAAGACGCATTCAAAATCCCAAAACTCACACACTGACACGCACCGCTGTTGGCCTTTAGAGAGCGGCACGATAAAGACATCGCCACGGGTCCATCGGGTCTGGCCCAGTGCTGATCTTAACAGGGTTAAGCTGTGGAGCAAGCTGATACACAGAACCAGGGCTTAGCGCTGTGACAAGGTCTGAACACTGAGACTGGAGATAAGACTATACTGGAACACCTTCCCTTAATCAGCCACATTACCACAAGACCCAGAGAGAAAGAGAGAGAGGGGGAGAGAGAGAGAGTGAGAGAGGAGGACACCGGGGACATCAGAATGGCAGTTCACTACATTTCTGCCTGCGACTATACAGTGAGTGAGATTCTAACAGACCAGCCAACTAGCACGTCTCACACTATTGTTAATTTAATATTGTATTAATTATAATTAATCATTATCATGACTGACCATTTGACCATCTTGATGATTATGTACTTTACAAAATGTTTTATTATTACCAAAGAACACTATCACAAAGACAATAAAGCAGTTTTTATTTTAATGGAACAGAGGGCAGGAGAGAGATGAAGAGAGAGGGATGGAGGGATGGAAAGCCAAAGGTCTGCCATTAGCAGGTTTGGATGAATCATTTCACAGTACTAATGTCCTATAGGCCCAGAGAGATTTACTCTAAAACCTTTTGGTTTCCACTTCAATATGGATCTGATGGTCCACTGGTTCTGCTGACTGTGTAAATATTACTGTGTGGTAGTTTTATACATATTAATATCAATTTATAAAACAAGATCAAATTATAAAATAGAACTGCATGACCCTAGTGGAGGATTTAAAAGAACAAGCCCTTGGTTGTTTAGAGGAGTGGTTGAAGCCCTTTAATAGGAGAACAGTGTGTCATGGAAAAGACTCGGACTAATACCAATCCATGTCTCCTGCTGGACAGTAGATTAAAAAAAAAATTCCAAAAAAAAACTATACTCTCACACACAACTCAAACTGCAACTAACCATAAGGCCATCAGGAAGGCTAGAGAAGCCGAATGGTGAAAAATACAATATTATTTGTGTTTCTTGTCCGTGACGGTTGCCAATTTGTGGGGGGAGATTAAAGCTCAGCATGGAGGCTTAAGTCTCTGTGGAATATCTGCCAAATCAATGTCTCGTGAGGAAAACAGACCAACATGGAAATACAACATTATCATTAACATGACTAGAAGTAACAGGTGGCGTTTTGACCTGCTGCTCTTAGGTCCAGTCGTACCTGGTTCGCCGGAGTGTCTATACATGACCTAAAGGCCGTGTCAGCAATCAGTGACCCTGGGAGGTCAGGACATGTTTCCAACTAGAACTAATGTTGTGCTTGAAGAGGTCCAGATGAGTCACACAGACAGAGAGATAGACAGAGAGAGACAGAGAAAGACAGAGAAAGACGGAGAGAGACAGAGAGCGAGAAAGACAGAGGGAGCGAAAGACAGAGACAAAGTGAGAGAGAGAGAGAGAGAGAGTTTTCCCATGTCATGCTTAGTCATAACTCATTACTACACTATACACATCATATAATAAAACAGAAAAAATGCCTTGTGCATAGTGCGTATTGTTATTATGTGTTTTACAATCTATTTCTTCCATTTGTTTTGGCAGTGTAAACAATAGTTTCCCACTGAAGTTGACAGAGAGAGGAGACGTGGAAGAACTACTATCACAGCCTGTCTTTGACTAACACATGACAAGTGCCATTAGAAGAGGACAGCTGGCCAGTTCAGGTCTCAAGGGACCCGTCACTTACACATCACTCCCAGGGGTGATGGGGTCACCCAGGGAGACGAGAAACCGCTCTGAGGTCCACCTCATGTTAAACCATGACTGAGGGGTCACCCAGGGCAGACAAGGACAAGCTTTGAGGTCACCAAGGTAGACGAGGACATGCATAGAAAAGTCTAGTACGGGGAGATCCAACTAGATGGGGGAGAGAGGGAGGAAGATACTGACTCAGGTCAGAATCCGCAAACAGAATCCCTGAGATGACCGAGAGGGAGAGAGACAGTGGAGGAGTTGAGAGGGAGGAGAGGAGGAGAGAGAATTGAGCGGGAGAGAGGAGAAAAACAAGAACAATGGAGAAAGACAGGAAGATGGAGTGAAGGAGATAGTGAAAGAGTGTGTGTGATAGAGATTAGGGCTGACTGTCAAGGTTAGGGGTTACACACTGAACTGATACCTTGAGATGAGGTCATCAGTTATTACAGGGTAATTCTTGTGCGTCCCATAGGAGAGGATAACTACAGGGTCAGTTCTGTGGGTTCCTATAGAGAGGTTAGCTACACAGTCAGTTCTGTTGGTTCCTATAGAGAGGTTAACTACAGGGTCAGTTCTGCGGGTTCCTATAGAGAGGTTAACTACAGGGTCAGTTCCGTGGGTTCCTATAGAGAGGTTAGCTACACAGTCAGTTCTGTTGGTTCCTATAGAGAGGTTAGCTACAGGTTCAGTTCTGTGGGTTCCTATAGAGAGGTTAAATACAGGGTCAGTTCTGTGGGTTCCTATAGAGAGGTTAGCTACACAGTCAGTTCTGTTGGTTCCTATAGAGAGGTTAACTACAGGGTCAGTTCTGTGGGTTCCTATAGAGAGGTTAGCTACAGGTTCAGTTCTGTGGGTTCCAATGAAGAGGTTAGCTACAGGGTCAGTTCTGTGGGTTCCAATGAAGAGGTTAAATACAGGGTCAGTTCTGTGGGTTCCTATAGAGAGGTTAGCTACACAGTCAGTTCTGTTGGTTCCTATAGAGAGGTTAACTACAGGGTCAGTTCTGTGGGTTCCTATAGAGAGGTTAGCTACAGGTTCAGTTCTGTGGGTTCCAATGAAGAGGTTAGCTACAGGGTCAGTTCTGTGGGTTCCAATGAAGAGGTTAAATACAGGGTCAGTTCTGTGGGTTCCTATAGAGAGGTTAGCTACACAGTCAGTTCTGTTGGTTCCTATAGAGAGGTTAACTACAGGGTCAGTTCTGTGGGTTCCTATAGAGAGGTTAGCTACAGGTTCAGTTCTGTGGGTTCCTATAGAGAGGATAACTACAGGTTCAGTTCTGTGGGTTCCAATGAAGAGGTTAGCTACAGGGTCAGTTCTGTCTGTTCCTATGAAGAGGTTAGCTACAGGGTCAGTTCTGTCTGTTCCTATGAAGAGGTTAGCTACAGGGTTGTGGTGGTATTAGACTGGTGTTGAACAGCTCATAAAACAGGCTGCTAGAATGCACAGGAAGGATATGTCTCTGTGTCGATCTCCCTCACAATGGCGTGAGAGGTGGGGTTAGAGGTTAAGGGTTGGGGGTTAAGCAGGTGTACTGAAACAGTGTGTACTATCAGACAAGTGTATGGCTTTGGGTTAGATTTGTAGTGAGAAAGCCCAGGGTTCAATGTATTACCAAACTGCCAAAAGTTCACTTATTACACCAGCTTTATTTTTAACCATAATAGGATAGTGGAAATGTTTTCCAGTTGGGGTAAAATTGTGGCAGGGCTGCTGTTTCCACCGTGGAGAGAGAAGGAAAATCTCAAAGTGTTGTGGCACTAATAGTATCTGAAAGGCAAGTGGTCTAATTCTAGAGTGGAATATCGCTACACCTACCAGGAGGTCACAGAGAAGTGGAACAAGGAGTTTAAAATAAAACAATGACATTGATGGGTGGATCTGGAACAGAAGGGGACCACTCAGGTAGAACTCAAAACAAAACACAAGGTCACCAGTGTGGAAAACAGGACGTAGGAGGTACATGTATGCATGTATGTATGTATGTATGTATGTATGTATGAGGGTGGAGAATAGTAAGAGGTATGTCAATGGTTATATGCCTGGTATATGGAAACACGTTCGCCATTCAGTTCCATGCTTTTGACCAGAACCATATGAAGGGAGTAGTTTCCCTTTAAAATACAGTCCAATAAAGGGAGTAGGGTCCCTATAGAAAAGAGCTATATGAAGGGAGTAGGGTCCCTATAGAATAGAACTGTATGAAGGGAGTAGGGACCCTATAGAATAGAGCTGTATGAAGGGAGTAGGGACCCTATAGAATAGAGCTATATGAAGGGAGTAGAGACCCTATAGAATCGAGCTGTATGAAGGGAGTAGGGACCCTATAGAATAGAGCTGTATGAAGGGAGTAGGGACCCTATAGAATAGAGCTGTATGAAGGGAGTAGGGACCCTAAAGAATAGAGCTGTATGAAGGGAGTAGGGACCCTATAGAATAGAGCTGTATGAAGGTCTGTTTCAGGACATTACTGTGGTAAGGGGAGGAAGGGGGAAAACATGGGGGGTAAAATATTTCTCATAGGATGACATCACATTGTGTCAAAGCAGAATTAATTCCATTGATACAAAAAACAGAATAGAGTTCAAAAGAAAAGAGAAAAATGTTCTCTGGCCGAATGGGGCAGAATAGAGCTGAACTGAGTAGAATAGAGCAGAGAAGAAAAGAGCAGGGGAGAAAAGAGAAGAATCGAACAGAACGGAGCAGAACAGAAAAACAAACTCTTTTTCAATTTTAAGCAGGAAAGTTCCATGAAAAACTCCAATCCATTCCTTATTAGGATCAAGCAGCACGTGGTGGATTAGACACACACAGGTCATATTCTCCCCTATGATTCTACAGAATAAAAGGCCTTTTGGCTGCCATGCTGGCATCTAGCCAAGACACCTGAATTAACATCGACACCACCCAATCCCCCCCCATTTTCTTTCAAAGAGTGCTGTGACTAAGACCCCCCCCCCAATATCCTCCTCCACAGTGCTGTTCGAGGCCTACCACCGGCTAGGTTTAACACTTCCTCCGAGGGCTAAGTGATCCCAGCAGCCCATGGTTCTCTGTATGCGTAGGTGTATGTCTGGGACCTGTTGTTTGTGAGCATGTTTGTGTGTTAGAACCAGTTTTTTCAGTACCAGAAATCCAATGATCTCTGACCGGTCTGGTCCAGTTAGCGCCACTCTGCTCCTCATGTGTTTTTCATGGAGTTTGATCTCTGGCCGGTCTGGTCCAGTTAGCTCCACTCTGCTCCTCATGTGTTTTTCATGGAGTTTGATCTCTGGCCGGTCTGGTCCAGTTAGCTCCACTCTGCTCCTCATGTGTTTTTCATGGGGGTGGATCTCTGGCCGGTCTGGTCCAGTTAGCTCCACTCTGCTCCTCATGTGTTTTTCATGGAATTTGATCTCTGGCCGGTCTGGTCCAGCTAGCTCCACTCTGCTCCTAGTGTCTTTCATTGGGGTTGATCTCTGGCCGGCCTGGTCCAGCTAGCTCCACTCTGGTCTTGCCTGACTACTCCAACTCTTCACTCTGGCCAAAGGCTACCTCACATCACTTCTCTGCAAGAAGTCTGGACCTCCAAGATGCACAAACGATCTAAATGTTCATTGCTGAACAGATGTTGGTGAAGCATTAGAACAGATGTTGGTGAAGCAACATTTTGAATATGTGTCATCGGCTTTGATTCTCTGAGTGGTCAGAGGTGAGCCTCTAACCACTGTATCTGTCCTCTTTAGCCCAAATAAGGAATGAAAGTGTCCTCACACACACACACACACACACACAACTAACCAATAAATAAATAAATGCCACCTGATACAATCGATTTCAAAAATCATTCCACATATCGGATCGGAGGTACTCTGTTTAAATGTTAGATTGTCTGAAAATAACTCTTCGACTTGCACTTGCTTGGCTTGACATCATACAGTTTTAAATATGGAGATCATTTCATTTCTCCATTTGTTTCTGTTTTATTTACATCAACTCTGGGCCAGGCAGCCAATCAGACATGAGGTTGGACACACATGTGAAGACCTTTTCTTTTTTTGTCCCTCCTGGCTACCTGTGGAGCAGTGTGTCTGTGTCCTGTCCTGTTCAGTATTACGGTTCTGTCCTGTTCAATATTATGGCCGTGTCCTGTTCAATATTATGGTCGTGCCGTGTCCTGTTCAGTTCAGTTCTGTATTCCTACTACACTGTGTAATGTTTGAGCTCAGACAGATTGAGGAAGATTTATCTGCATCCAAAATGGGCAGATTTTTCTGGAGCCGGATAGGAAGCAGATTTAAAACCAGTGAATGGGGTAAAAAAGGACAGCATAAGGAGTAGGGTTTAAACTAGAGGCTGGATGGTTGTAAATATGGTTGATATTAGGGTTATGGTTTAAAACCGGGACCTAATACCATCCATTTATGATGTCTGGCAGTCTGGGACACACAAAGGGTTAGGATTAGGCATTTGGGCTGGGTTCCATTTAGGCATTTTACGTTGTTGAGGTTAAGGTCAGGGTCAGGTAAAGGTTAGGTTAATAATGAGTAAAAGTAGTATTTTTTAAGGACAGATCACTTTGGTGTCACCATTTAAATAGCTAAGTAAACGTGTGTGCGCGCGCGCAATGCGCGTACGTACGTGCGCGCATGCGCGTCCCCAGGAGTGTTTCTCCATTAAACAACAGTGAATCAACACAGTGGGAAGTGTCCCACACGGCTCCACAGGAAACAGCCTAGATAGAGGGACAGGAAATTAGAAACACCGCCTGTGAGGATCCCTGGTGAAAACATCCACAGCTTTGGAGCGCTCTGCACCTGGGAACGTCTCGGGAACGCCACTGGACGGATCTGGAGCATCAGAACACATCCTCTTGTTTTGTAAAACCTGATCCGGCTCCAAATGTTATCTTCCTGAGCGATGGAGAGAAGGCCGGACAGACAGACCTCTTCCCTGCTGCTCTGTGGCTGAGCTGGGACGGACAGACCGTAACCTCAACCCTTACCACCCGGCCAAACACACACACACACACACACACACACACACACACTAACCTCCGTAACCCGAACCTCCTGAGGTTCTACAGTTTGTAAAGGAGAGTAGCAGAGAAGAGGATCTGTGTGTTAGGGAAAAGGAAGACCAACTGGACAGGTTCTGTTGGTACTGGGGGTAGTGCAATGGACCTGTTGTGTTAGTACAGGATGTAGGGTTATGGACTGGGTCCGGGTGCTGTAGGTGGTGTGATAGGGTGATTCTGATGGTACTGGAGGCAGGGTGGTGGAGTGGTTCTAATTGCACTGGAGGAAGTGTGATGTTGTGGTTCTGTTGGCACTGGAGTTAGGGTTATGAACTGGTTCTGATTGAACTGGAGGTTGGATTAATTGATGGCTGCCATGCAAGTTCATTCTGTGAAACGTTTTTTGTTTCTTTCTGCATTAGTATAGTGAGGTTACCGTGAGGTATTAGTGTTATAGTGAGGTTTCCGTGAGGTATTAGTGTTATAGTGAGGTTTCCGTGAGGTATTAGTGTTATAGTGAGGTTACCGTGAGGTATTATTGTTATAGTGAGGTTACCGTGAGGTATTAGTTTTATAGTGTGGTTTCCGTGAGGTATTAGTGTTATAGTGTGGTTTCCGTGAGGTATTAGTGTTATAGTGAGGTTTCTGTGAGGTATTAATGCTATAGTAAGGTTTCCGTGAGGTATTAGTGTTATAGTGAGGTTACCGTGAGGAATTAATGTTATAGTGAGGTTTCTGTGTGGTACTAATGCTATTGTGAGGTTTCCGTGAGGTACTAATGCTATAGTGAGGTTTCCGTGAGGTACTAGTGTTATAGTGAGGTTTCCGTGAGGTATTAGTGTTATAGTGAGGTTTCCGTGAGGTACTAATGCTATAGTGAGGTTTCCAAGAGGTACTAGTGTTATAGTGAGGTTTCTGTGAGGTATTAATGCTATAGTAAGGTTTCCGTGAAGTATTAGTGTTATAGTGAGGTTTCCGTGAGGTACTAATGCTATTGTGAGGTTACCGTGAGGTATTAGTGTTATAGTGAGGTCTCCATGAGGTACTAATGCTATTGTGAGGTTTCCAAGAGGTACTAATGCTATAGTGAGGTTTCCGTGAGGTACTAGTGCTATAGTGAGGTTTCCGTGAGGTATTAATGCTATAGTAAGGTTTCCGTGAGGTATTAGTGTTATAGAGAGGTTACCTTGAGGTATTTGTGTTATTGTGAGGTTTCCGTGAGGTACTAATGCTATTGTGAGGTTTCCGTGAGGTACTAATGCTATAGTGAGGTTTCCGTGAGGTACTAGTGTTATAGTGACGTTTATGTGAGGTATTAATGCTATAGTAAGGTTTCCGTGAGGTATTAGTGTTATAGAGAGGTTAAAGTAAAGTATTAGTGCTATAGCAAGGTTACAGTAACAGATTAATATCATAGTGAGGTTACAGTAAAGGATTAATGTCATAGTGAGGTTACAGTAACGGATTGGGGTAAGGGGTAAGGAGTTGTGAGGCTGGGGTAAGGGGTTAGGAGTTGTGAGGTTGGGGTAAGGGGTTAGGAGTTGTGAGGCTGGGGTAAGGGGTTAGGAGTTGTGAGGCTGGGGTAAGGGGTTAGGAGTTGTGAGGCTGGGGTAAGGGGTTAGGAGTTGTGAGGCTGGGGTAAGGGGTTAGGAGTTGTGAGGCTGGGGTAAGAGGTTTGGAGTTGTGAGGTTGGGGTAAGGGGTTAGGATTTGTGTGGTTGGGGTAAGGAGTTGTGAGGCTGGGGTAAGAGGTTTGGAGTTGTAAGGTTGGGGTAAGGGGTTAGGAGTTGTGATGTTGGGGTAAGGGGTTAGGAGTTGTGAGGTTGGGGTAAGGGGTTAGGAGTTGTGAGGCTGGGGTAAGGGGTTAGGAGTTGTGAGGCTGGGGTAAGGGGTTAGGAGTTGTGAGGCTGGGGTAAGGGGTTAGGAGTTGTGAGGCTGGTAAGCCTAAGGCTGACTGAGTACTCTGCCTTGGTGTGACAACATGACAGTCCACTCAGACTCAAGCACCGCAAATAAGTTCTGGAGCAGCTTGGTGGGCTGGACCCTAGCGAGCCTGCATTCCAGCCCTGCTGTGCTTACAGAAGCTGACAGGCGCTGGAGGTCTAGCAGGGCAAGGTGGAGACCTGGGAAAATAAACCTTGCAGGTGACATGAAGGCTGTGTTTGTTTCCTCAGCCCAGGGTGTTTGGTTTACCACCGAGGGTTAATTACAGCTTTGATCGTTGCGTTTATTGATCCAACATCGGCCTTTTCAGTGTGGACGGCCTCACCCTGCCTTTCTACCACACCCAGCCCATCTAGATCACCTCCCTCCCTCCACAATCTAGTCTAGCCGGGCCCTCGCTTCCCCCCCCCCCCCCCCCCACTCCCTCCCTCCCTCAGGTATCATAACAGACAATCCCTTTAAGACGTTTGAATGTTAGTGGGGCCAGCGTATTTCAGTTGGTGGCCAAACGCTCAACCACTAGTCTCTCTGTCTGCCCATAGTCACTTTCTAGCTCAGGTCTAGTCTATGACTACTTTACTTCTGGTTCAGTTTGAATCTGGATTTAGTCCTGTTCTAGCCTTTTAACACCCAACAAGATGGGCTGTCAGAACATGACATGCTGGAGGTTATGGACAACAAAAACACAGAGAATCATTGGGTCGTCAGTTAACAGTCAGACAGCAAAATGGGTTAACTAACCAATGAAACAAACACAGCCCATGCCCAGATACCATGGCAAATAGTGAGAGTGAAGGCTTGCATCTCATTTCTAATCGCAAAATGTAACTTATATTTCAGACATTTTTCAGCAAATTACATTTTACTTCAGTCAAAGCATCCATGGAAAAAGATTTGGGTTTCAAGGAAACTGTAATTACACATTATAATGAAAGCTGCAATTTCAAATAAAGTGACAATACCGGCATCTGACAAAGGCACAGAGACAGAGTGACACAGAAAGATGGAGTGAGAGAGACAGAGAGAGGGCGAGAGAGAAAAGGATGGGGAGAGAGACAAAGAGAGAGAGAGAGAGAGAGAAAGAAAGAAGGATGAGCTGAGAAAGACGGAGGCAGAGAGAAAGAAGGATGTAGAGAGTGACACAAAGAGAGTGAAAGACGGAGAGTGATACAGAGAAGGACTGAGAGAGTGGGAGAGAGTGAGAGAATGAAGTAATGTGACTGAGTTGTGTGCTCCAGCCGCGGGTCAGATGGTCGATCATGGAAACCATCTGTCCAGGTCCCGCCGAGCAACACACACACACACAAATACACATCTGGTCGAGTCCCTCTGAGCCACACACACACACAAAACACACACACACACACATCTGGCCGAGTCCCTCCGAGCCACACCAAACACAAATGATCTCTCAGAAAAAATATCCTATTCATTAATGCATGGCAGCTGCGTGGACAAGCCTTACGCCATTTTTCCATGGCAACGTCCTTTCTGTTTCAGGGGATCCCATTTCAGTTTTGGTAGCAACGTCCTCGTCTGCCAGCGCTGAACACAGTCATGTGTTAAATAGAAGGAATTATTTCTGAATTCCTGAAATAGAATCACCTTATGTTCACATGTGATTATATCAGGGTCGGGGACGGGACGGACGGACGACAACAGCGACATCAGGAGGGTCAAGGGTCACTCTGGGACATGCCAGTAAGAGGGTCATTGTCAGTGGTCACACTGGGACATGCCAGTAGGAGGATCAGGGTGAGGGGTCACACTGGGACAGGCCAGTAGGAGGGTCAGAGGTCACACTGGGACAGGCCAGTAGGAGGGTCAGAGGTCACACTGGGACATGCCAGTAGGAGGATCAGTGTCAGGGGTCACACTGGGACAGGCCAGTAGAAGGGTCAGGGGTCACACTGGGACATGCCAGTGGGAGGGTCAGGGGTCACTCTGGGACATGCCAGTAAGAGGGTCAGGGGTCACTCTGGGACATGCCAGTAGGAGGTTCAGGGGTCACTCTGGGACATGCCAGTAGGAGGTTCTGGGTCAGGGGTCACTCTGGGACATGCCAGTAGGAGGTTCTGGGTCAGGGGTCAGTCTGGGACATGCCAGGCCACACTGGCCAAGGTGACAATTACACCCTGCACCTCAGACATGACCTAAAGTGACCACTAAAATAACAGCCCCTGAAACCAGCTGCCTTAGGAAAATACACTTCTCTCTCTGTCTTCTCTGTTCATTTCACTCCATTTCTTGACAGTGCCCTCCGACCGTTGAGTTCAGCCTATGAGGCATTAAGGAATGATATTTCCCAAGAATCAGTGTGTGTATAGCGCTCATTTAAATGCTCTTACAGCAGTTGTAAAAATCAATGAGTATGCCTTGAACCTGTTCCAACGATGCCAGTAACTCCTCAGGTCTCCCCGTGTGGCATGTTATTATTGCCTCGCTAGGCTGGGAGGGTTTAGCAGCAGCAGTGGGTAGACGTGTGTGTGTGTGTGTAAGAGAGGTTGTGTAAGTGCGTTTAAGTGTGTATAAGTGTGAACAGGTTTTACTATGCTGGCGAGTACCAGAAATCCCAAATTTGACCTTGTGGGGAGATTTTGCTATTTCCCTTGAGGAGAAATAGTATTTTTGTCTTGGGTTAAGAATAAAGGTTAGGTTTAACTTAAGGTTTTTGGGGATACAGTTAGGGTTATGGTTAGGTTTAAGGTTTTGGTAAAACAGTAATGTCTTAGGTAAGGAAAGAAGAATAAACATGTATGAGTGAATGTGAGTGTGAATGTGTGTGAGTGTGAATGTGTGTGAGTGCTTGCAGTGGTGTTCTATCCTGAATAAGAATAAAGACTCTCTGAACCGACGAACAACAGAGAGAATGACAGACAGAGAGATGGAGAACAGGGTCAAGGTCCCACAAGCAATGCTTTTCTCCTCTTCGCACAGCCAGGCTGTTAATGGCTCTCTCCCTCTCTCCTTATTCCTCCCTCTCTACGTCGGTCTGTCCCTCCCTCCCTTGCCCCCTGAGCCAGGATCTCATCTAGACAGGCTTTCATCCATGAACACTATAATGTCTTTATCATAGACGGCAGCTTCTCTGTAGGAAATAAAAAAATACTTCTGTTTTGTCTCTGGAAGCATGAGGAAGAATGAGCCCCCTAAATAGTCCCCTATCCCTTGAGCACACTACTGCTAGCAGAGCCCAGGGACCTGGTCAAAAGGAGGGCACTTGAAAGGGAATACATTGGCATTTGTGACGCAGGCATGAAAGATAAACTACTACTCACGGCACCTGTGCACAACATGCAAACAAATAAACACACATACACAAATAAACACACAAAGACTCAGAGTGTTGGGTTTGGGCCAGAAGTGTCACACTGCCAAACCCCCACGTGTACACTAACCGAGAGAGAGTAGGACAGTAATCTGGTCGTCAACATTCCCGACCACCCTCTGAATAAACATCCACCATCATGACAGATGCTCCTTGTTGTAGAAATCATCAATAATCAACCATAACCCGTAACTCATGTGCCTGATTAATCTGTGTGTTACTAAAGGAAGGCAAATCAATTTGGAGGTCCAGTTTGGGTCGTCTTCATCAAATCCCAACATAATTCAGCATAGTGTGTCAGGGACTGTCTAGGCATCTCTGTGCCTGGGGGTGATAGTCAGGGCCCAACAGCAGAGGGGCCTCTAGGCATCTCTGCGCTTCACCTTTGGTTGTCCCCAATAAAAGGCAGCTGATCCGTGTTCCCTCTAATTGGGAATCCTAATTAAGTTGCCCTTTTGTGACCACCGCTGTGGATTATTGTATGTGCCTTGTGCATTTAAGTCATTGGTTGCTGCCTCTTCTTTTGTTTTGTGCTGCTGAGCCTAATAAAGGGAATGTGTTCTGCCTACTATATTTGGACAGAACAGGTGTTCTGACACTCAGCTCTAAATCTAAAATACATTTCAAATATAGCCAACAGTGGTATATTTGTTCACTAATGTAGTGGGACAATAAATATAAACAGTATTCTACTAAATCGGGGAAAAACTAGTGATTGAGATCCAAAACATCCTAGAATTTATTGATTTTAAGATATTAATATAGTGTGAAAACTGGCTTGTCCTGGACAGAATTAAACTTCAGTACGAGGCAGTGGAGTGTAAACTGTCAAGTGAAACACACACACACACACACTCATCCTAGACTGCAAGTGGATCCAGAACAACCATATCATAATAAATGACACAGGCATTTTAAAGAAGCAGAGGGAAAACATCCCCACAGGCTAGAATGGGTCCATGTGTAGCAGCAGAACTGGTCATTATGTACTGTGTGTTTACAACAGACTGGCTGGTGGGGATCAACCGTCAGGGCTCCAATACAGCTGTGGTTTCGGGACGGTTTCATTCTGTCAGCGGGACGGACAGACAGACGGGCGGAGGGAGAACCACTGAATACTGCAACTGGACAGGACACACTAAGCCCCCCCCCCACACACACACACCCACACACACACACACAGCAGGGTCTACTGTTCACCCACACACACACCCACACACACAGCAGGGTCTAATGTTCACCCCCCCCACACACACACACACACAGCAGGGTCTACTGTTCACCCACCCACACACACACACACACACACACACACACAGCAGGGTCTAATGTTCACCCACACACACACACACACACAGCAAGGTCTACCGTTCACCCACACACACACACACACACACCCCCACACACAGCAGGGTCTACCATTCACCCACACACACACACACACACACCCCCACACACAGCAGGGTCTACCATTCACCCACACAGACACACACACACACACACACACACACACACACAGCAGGGTCTACCATTCACCCACACAGACACACACACACACACACACACAGCAGGGTCTACCATTCACCCACACAGATACACACACACAGGGGTTTGCCCACAAACATATGTCACATGAAGCTCTTGACAGCATCTCTTTATCCCATTTAGATGAGACGACGCTGCGAGGTTACTGCGAAGTGGGCTCTGATTGGATGGGACAGCACTGTGATGTGGGCTGTGATTGGACAGCTGGGATGTGGGCAAGTCTGGATTCTATTGTCTGGTCCTCTCAGGAAACCATAGCCAGCCAGTACATCAGCCAACCAGTCAAACACGCAGACATCTAGCCAACCATACATAGAGTTAGAGTATAATGTATGTAATATTAACACTGAACAGGATGCTGGAAGCGCTGGGCTGGGACTCAACAACATACCCCAATGTGTGTCTGATATCATGGGTGGTCATAGGACAAAGAGGAAGAGGAGGGAGGAGAGTGACTGAACTGTGGTTGGGAGGCAGACCTACCTGCAGTGTGAGCCGCTTCACAGCGTCCCAGACGTGGGCTATCACCTCTTTCATATGTTCCTCGGAAGTGGTCCACGCCTCTGTGGAGGAGGGCACCACCTTCCTAGGGAGCGACAGAGGACGAGGCTCTGGAGGGAGAGAGAGAGAGAGAGAGCATAGATACAGTTAACACAAGCATCATATTAACCAAGAACAAAGGACAAGGCGAGAGAGAAAGACCGAGAGGAGAAAGAGACCTGAGCCAAAGAGGGTAATTCACAGATCTACAGAGAGTGGAGTGAGTGACAGTTAGACACTTTTAGTGTTTATTAACACAGCTTGACGTATAGACGATTTGACCCAACCCCAAAGGCTCGCTGTGACCCAGTCGGACTCTGGACGTTTGTCCTGGTCCACACTCACAGCAACAGGCAATCTGCAGTCACAGATGAGCCATTCAACTCCCCTAATGACACACAGCAGACACCTTGAATCAGTTAACGTGTCAGAATAGCTAACGTACCCATCCACCACAACAGAGTCAGCATGGCTAGGCTATCCAATAGGGAATGTTGACAGATCAGAGAATGGCTTGCTAGCATTAGCTAGGCTATCCAAAAAGGCATGGTGACCAATCAGAGACTGGGTTTCTAGCGTAAGCTAGGCTATCCAACAGGGCATGGTGATCAATCAGAAAATGGCTAGCAAGCCTTAGCTAGTCCAGCTAACATAGCACCGTGATCCATCAGAGAATGGCTAGATAGCAATAGTGTCAGGTAACTAGGTACGGCATGCAAACAGGACATGTTAAAGCAATCAAAGCGAAGCTATTGCAGCATCAGCGGTATCTATGGCGAGAGGGGGGAGTGTGGGGTCTCTGAAGACGCATTAAGACATTATTCTGTGATTCAAAGCTCTGCCTGCTCAGCGTCTACCTAAATAGTTCTCCATTATCACAGTGGTGTCATAAAACGAGGGTGGTGATGTCACCGCTCCTGAAATACTTGGCTCCCCAGGATGACTAGAACAGCCGAGAAGGTTTCCAAGGCGATGTAGCGGGTTTCCAGGATGACGGCGCCACAGCGAAGACGGCCTGCGGTGTTAGTGGTTGCCTTGGCCCCCAGGCCCACACTGAGTCGGTGTGGGGGGTGAGGGTGGGGCGCAGGCTGACCTCACAGGTGTGTACTGAATGTGTCAGACTGCCCGTTTGTGACAGAGTTCAGAATAGTCCAGAGTAGCACAGTTGACAGCAAAAGGTGCTTACAACATCGGAGTTGTGGGTTCGAATCCCACGGGACAAAAACATTTTCACTACGGAACGTCATCTGGTAGAAGGACTGCCAAACTACTCTGTACGGAGGACTTATGGACTTTGCTTGGTAGAGTGAGTGTTACCATGTACTTGGTACTAGTTACGTTGTGTTACCATGTACTTGGTACTAGTTACGTTGTGTTACCATGTACTTGGTACTAGTTACGTTGTGTTACCATGTACTTGGTACTAGTTACGTTGTGTTACCATGTACTTCGTACTAGTTACATTGTGTTACCATGTTGTGTGATCAGTATCATCATATACCAGACCGGCCCTTTACAAGACCGACCATCATCATCTCTCTCCGATCAGACTCTGTCTGTCTGTGCAATGGATCCTGCCTTTCATCTCTTTGCAGGTGGGGGAGCACTCCACAGAGAAGAGTGATAAAAGAGTTTAGGGTGCCCGGGTGTTTGGTGGAGGGTAGGCTGATGATGAGGATGATGATGGTGTGTGTGTGTGTGCAGGGGGATAATCATCCATGACGGCACCACTGACATCAGTTCCCAAATATAGGGAATAGTTTTACCCCCCTGCCTCGCCAAACATCCGCAGCATGCCAAACATTACCCCCCCCCACGACATAGCTGCACAGAAACGGAGTGGGCTGAGTCAGAACACCGCTGGGGCCCGCCCCACAGCCGGGATGATATCATGACGGCAGCGATCACAAGCAGTCATCGTCAGGGACGACGGTCTACAGGCGACATGGCACCGACCCGCCAGAGGAGCACCGGTCCCGGCACAGCCAATTGGAAACGCATCTGTGGTCACCAGACGGATCCCGTTCAATTAACCCAGAGGCGTGTCGAGTCATTCCACGGCGGTCTCCGTGACTCTCCGTCAGAGCCACCGGACCACAGCCAAGGGTACGGGACAGGGCTGTCATACACAGAGGGCTTAGCAGCTGCTGTGGATTGGGCCCTGGGAGAGCTGAGCTCCAGACAGCGGCAGGCAGAGACAGAGAGAGGTGGAGTCTCCAGCTATCCCAGGCACAGCACTGCAGTAGAGCTGAGTCAGGCTAGAGCTCCAGCCATCCTGGGCACTGCGCTGCAGTAGAGCTGAGTCAATGAAGAGCTCCAGCCATCTTGGGCACTGCGCTGGCAATAGAGCAGAGTCAATGTAGAGCTCCAGCCATCTCGGGGACAGTGCTGCTGTAGAGATGAGTCACTGCAGCCTGAGTTCACCTCAGGCCTGGCCGTTGATGTCCATCAGTTGCTGATACAATCACGACATGTTTAGCACGATAGCAATCAGGGAAATGGGACACAGAACTTCCCAAATGCAGCCGGGTCCATTTAGACAGCTTTTTCAATGTTTTATGTCTTGATCATGCAGGCATTCTGAATTATACTTAAAGGCATTTGCGTGAAAAGACCGGATTAGCTAAGAAGACTGCCGGAGCTCATCTTACCCAGAGGAAGGTCCAAAAGAACCGCTGTGCCCGACAGGATGAAATTCCTCTTTTAAAGGAGGCGTGGCCCAATACAGCGTGGCCTGACATGATGCTATCATGGTGACATGACGGTGAGAGTACGGCAACCTAGAACAGTACTAGGGATGGGCCAGAACAAGGGCAAGGCTGGGATTAGGGCTGGAACTAGGGATGTGACAAGGGCTGTGGCAGGGCTGGGGTTGGGAAGGGCCGAGAGTAAGGAACAGCTGGGACTAGAGCGTAAATTGGGAAGGGCTGGGATTAGGGCAGGGCTAGGACAACAGCAGGGTTGGTACTAGGGTAGGGCTGGGACTAAGGCAGGGCTGGGACTAAGGCAGGGCTGGAAATATGGCAGGGATCAGACTAGGAAAGGGTTGAGACTAGGGCAGGGCTGGGTCTACAAGCAGGGAGGGGACTAGAAAAGGGCTGGGACTAGGACAAGGCTGGAACTATGGCAGGGATCGGACTAGGAAAGGGTTGAGACTAGGGCAGGGCTGGGACTACAAGCAGGGAGGGGACTAGGAAAGGGCTGGGACCAGGGCAGTGCCGGAACTACGGCAGGGATAGGAACATGGTTATGTCAGGGGCTGGAGATAGGGATGCACAGGGCTTGGCGGTCTGGAGGCATGCTGGATCCTAAGTGCAGTGTGGGCGGTGAAGAGAGGAGTGGAGAGGGGATGGTGTGAGGGCCCAGCGGCCTCTTAAACCACCCACGCCGTAATGCTCGCTCAAGGCCTCCTCCCCTCTTCTGACATCACAGCCCTTAAGCTGACCCTCAACCAGCTAACTAACTCTCTCTTTCCCCCACTCGCTCTGTCTATGCCCCCCCGCCCCCCCCCCCTCTCGTTCAGGGCCACTGCTGCCAATCACATAAACATGAGCTGCTGTGCTAATGGCCATTAATCATCCTCTTTAACAGCTCCAACTGTCATATCATCACATCACAGAGCCCTATGAAACCGGGACGCTTTGAAGACTGGGGCCCTGGAGTTAGAGAAGTCGTCCTAGAGAGGGAGAGCCAGAAACGTGGGAGAGATGTAAGAGAGAGAACTCAGAAGGTCATCAGAAGTGTGAGAGCGCAGAAGTCATAGCACACTATAGAGCAGAGGTATTCAGAGTCGGGGTCACATGGGATTTGCTGTGGGTTTTTTTTTTTTAACAGAAAATATAAAGATTCATTATTATATGTATGGAACTGTCACCATCTTGTTGAGAAAGATCCCTGGATTAACCTTTACATTATCAAAATATATATACTTTTCTAAACTATTTACGTTCACATAGTCATAATAGGAAACAATAGAGATCCTAATCTCTTTTTTTTTTTTCTTTCAAGGGGCATTGTGCAGAATCCTGCCTCTTATGTTTACAGGACTTCTCTTACACGTCCTATCAACGCTTGGCAGTTGGTTCAGGTCAGGTCATGTCAGCATGCATCTGTCTTCTCCGTATGTCTACTTCTCCTTTTCTGGTTCCAGTGAACTTGAAACATTGTTCAACATTTTCTGTGGCAATGAACTCCGGACAGGTATAAGTGCAACTGGGTATCGTTCAGATGGCCTGTTTGACCGGAGATGTTTCCAATTCTGCGATCAGAAGATAGGACTGACCTCAGACTCCAGTCGTATTCCGTGTTGATTTTTCAAAATATGGCCGGATATCGTATGTGTTGAATAGCAATTTCATAGATTCAGTTTAGCTTGGATATTAGGGGTGTAACAGTCTGCATACCCCACAGTACGGTATATGGCTGTAGGGTCACGGTTGGGTACAGTTTTGGGTTAGAGCAAAATGTATCTGTGCCAACAGCTACTGAAGATCCGTTTTAGTTTATTTGACAAAAGATGAAACACTAGTCCAGAAAATACATATAATGCCTGATGAGATCTAAAATTAAGTTCAATATGTAAACACGGCACAAACATTGTTTTATAATCAAATAGTGTGGGTACTACCTTTTTGCTGAAACAGGCTGCTAAGAACTGATTGAATGCATTGTTGAGACATAGTTGTGCTGTTTCTTTGCATTTCCGTGTTGAACCAGGGATATTGGTACAGATGTGATTTTGGCATAGATTCGTCAACACGTTTGAGCTGTTGAGTTGCATAGACTACCTTCATCAAGCAGTGGCGACACAGTTGACGTTTTATCATCAACTATCTGTCTTGTTGCAGTCTACTGGAAAGCCAACATTTTGCCAAACTGGAGATTCAAATGAAGCTGAAGGATTCTACAGTGTTGGTTTATCAAGACCACCACCTGCCATTACAGAACTAGCTGTTCCTCCTCAGCTGGCAAATCAACCGTTGGAAAAGCGCCAACAACTATTAAAATTGTGTTCACGAGGTGGGCAAAGGCTCTTGTTTCAACAGAATAGTCTCATATGTTTTTTCAGCTCAATCAGATTTACTCAAGAGGCATTCAACACGGTGTACCTGGGTCAATCATTTGGAAAACTGTTTTAAAATGTATTTATTCGGGTTCCCATTATGAACCATAACGAGGCCCCCGGCTGACATTAGTGCAGCTCAGACGTTGT
Organism: Esox lucius; assembly: GCF_011004845.1. Taxonomy (NCBI): domain Eukaryota; kingdom Metazoa; phylum Chordata; class Actinopteri; order Esociformes; family Esocidae; genus Esox; species Esox lucius. The sequence goes on along the minus strand of NC_047584.1, from coordinate 29,189,665 downwards.
CAATGTAAGAGCCATCCACTAGCAGGCAACAACCACTGGTCATAACAACCCCAGTCATTTATAGAGAAAACGTTTTAAAACACAAAACAAAGCACCCTACGCCCTTCTTTCAAAGCACCCTACGCCCTTCTTTCAAAGCACCCTACGCCTTTCAGCAACAGCAGCCATTGTGCAACTCTATTAAAAATGTAAAAACAGTCCATTTGAAGGATCAGGGTCTCTCAGCCCATATCTTGCTCCCTCTCTGGTATGTTCCCCATTACAAGTGGTTTACAATAAAATGAAGTGTTGTATATTCTGTTACAGCTGCATGCCGAGGAAGCATCTAGCTTTTTAATAACCGACCAAGCTATTTGTTTTGGATGCAAGTCACTGTTTATTTAAATATTTATCAGACTCCATTTGTCAGGGCGCTGTTGAAGTACGCTGCCAGACACCCGACACACAGGCAGACTGGCCGAAATGGAGGGATGAAGCGGAGAAGCTTGGAGAGGAGAGGTGTGGGAAAAGAACAGCAGATAGCAACAGTCAGGACGAACGCAATGCAGATGTATCCCGGACATCCAGAATTGTCTGAACTGAATGACCCAGAGAGGCCTCGGCCTTACCATCTCACACCCCATCGCTACCTGCACACATCAGAACCAGAACCAAATACATTTAAGGACAACTCCACTACAATTGTTGTGCAGATCATGTTTCCAACACATGAGACTCTGAAAACAGCTTTTTAATTGTGTTCTGTATTTTGAAAGCTAGGAACGGCAAGTTTACAATATTTATCTTCAGTGACGCATTTGGGGGTAATCATGTTTTTTTTTTTACTAAACAAGCTTTAGGGAGGAGTGAGATTGACTTCCTGATTCATAGCAAATGTTGCTTTTGACTTGAATACTAGATAGCTGTCTGGTGCAATTGGATGACACGCCACATAGAAGAGAGAAATGGCGTGAACCTATCCAGTGAATATTGCACGGACTGAGACATATTTAACATTAGCTAGCCTAGCAAAAATGACTTTGCCATAACGTTGATTCCCTTGTGGCTGCTGGCGGATTGCTGTTTTTCCACATTCCTCTTCGCAGCCGGCATCAGAATATCTGACACAGTATTGGGCTTCTGAACACACAGTTGTGTGGATAGCTTGCGACCCATCAGCGTGGCCTGCATATCCCTGCTGCAGACCTCAAGTGTGACATGCCGAATTCACACACGGACACGCTGCTATACTCCTCTGGTGATGTGTTCCATCCCATCGCTGCTAGCACCGGTCAATATTCCACTCTGGTATAGGATGACGTATAATACATTTGTAATTGGCATTCCTGACATTACCACAGCCCACCAAGGAACGCCTGCCAGACACAGTTATTTTAGGTAATAAGTTGTTCGTGGATAACCAAAACATCCGTTGCCTACTAACAGACTAAACAGCCAATGAATAACCACACGTGTTCATTTTCAGACGTTCCTCAGTCCAAGGTGCAAAGCACCATGGTAGTTGTAGGAAAGTCATAATTCAAACAAACTCTATTACGGTTTGACAAAAGTATATTCATGTTGAGCCGGTCCGAGAATTTCTAGGGCTTCAGCCAATGAGTACTGAAGACATTGGTCCTTAAAGTCCATTTCCACAAACCCAGAATTGTATTGGGGCAGATAGGGGTTGACAACATATAGGAACAGAATACATACAATCTACACAAAGTTGACAAACAATTTTATACATGGTATGTAAACAAAAGCTGATAAGATACCACATCACTGACTCATACAAAAATATATTTTTTTAAATCATTCTATTGGAAGATTTTGTTTTGGTCTGGTTTTGACAATGAAAAAACTTGAACTACAGCCAAAATGTACAAATCCTCTTTCAACTATAGGTAGAGTGATGTATAACCTGAAGGCAATTCCTCTACTCAACATCCTCTGGGTGACATTAGAATGACAGGATGGATCCTGACTGGATAGATGGTTGGTTAACTGGCAGGTTGACAGACTGGCTGCCTGGTCCCTTCTGGCTTGTTGACTCTCTGGCTTCTTATGGTGGGAGGAATGACTGGCTGGTGGGCTGGTTGCAGACTAGCCTCTTCTGGCTGGTCGACTGTGTCTTCTGGTTGGTTGACTGACCGGTGTCTTCTGGTTGGTTGACTGACTGGCGTCTTCTGGTTGGTTGACAGACTGGCTGGTTGCAGACTGGCTTCTTCAGGCTGGCTGCTTATTGTCTTCTTCTGTCTGGTTGACTGACTGGTCTCTTATGGCTGGTAGAGTGAGCGGCCTCAAAAAGGTACTTGAGGACAGAAAAAAAAAATCTCCAAGTCTCTCTCCTCTCAGACGTCTCCAGGCCTCCCCTGTCTACAGAGAACATTCTCCACCGGGGACCTAACAATCTCATTAGTCATTCCTACCGTTTATTGTTTTCTTTCTCTATCCAGCCATCATTACCTTGATAAATTGTTGTCTTTGCGAAAAAAATTTAACTACATAAATAACTTTATAATGAAAACATTTTCCCTCCTACTGGCACCCAGGAGCCAATGAAAACGGCCTGACTTCCATTAAGCTACCAGGGTTAAGGCAGAGAGTTCATGTCTGTCTCCCTCGCTCTCTCTGTCTCGGTCTCTGTCTTCCTCGCTCTCTTTCTCCCTCGCTCTCTTTCTCCCTCCGCTTCTTGCCCTTCTTCTCACTCCCTCCCAGCCCCTTTCGGTTCCGTGATGCCGGGTCGAGTCCCACAGGCAACAGGAGTCAGCGCTGGTTCTGCCGAGTTCCAGAGAGTAACCACTGGCAAGTCCATGGTGTCTTCTGAAGCAGGACGACAGGAGTGGTGACCCAGTGTCCAGTTCCCCGCTCTGGGCCGTAGTTCCCAGTAAACACCCATATTACAGCTAATCCCATCAGATCAGTTCAGCAGCAACCAGATAGGACCAAGGACCCTGCTAATGACCAACCCCCCCCCCGGCCACCTCCCAACGGCGCCACATCAGAGTAGATGTTTCTTAGCTTTTCCCTGAGTCCTCACTCCGCCAGAGGCTAATTTTAGGATCTCAGAGGAAGCCAGTGAGGTCATTACTGGATGAAGACTCGGTGCCTGTGTTCCAAATGGTACCTTATCGACGTTTTAGTGCACTACTTTATATTAGGGTCTTGGTCAGAAGTAGTGCACTACATTGGGAATAGGGTAGTATTCAGGATGCACAATAACAAAGAGAAGGCTTACTGCAATCCCAACAAGTCCTAGTGCCAACAATTTTCTTTCATTAGGACAATAAAGAAAACACTTAAGGCTAGTTTGGTGGCTGGCTTTATAGGATACAATTAGGGGTGTAATTGACCCCAAACTGACTGAAGCAAACAACTTGTTTTCAAAGTCATCGGTCCGTTCAGATTTAGTGAAGAGTAATCAGGGGCATTCTGAGTAACACTGAAACACATCCTGTACACTGACCTGCTGCGAGTGAAACATTTTGTCAGAAAAACAGGACCCACAGGATCTTCCATTAGTTCAAAACAAAAATTCTAATGAAAGGCTAATTTAGACCTCAGTGACAAGGTGGACAGAACTAATGTTCAGGTAAAGTAGAAAACCAGCATAGGCCCAGACCTTGTAGGATACCAGGTAGAATTGAAAAGCAACAGCAGTCTGGGTCTTCGTAGGGTAGGAAAGCAGCAGAAGTTTAGTCCTTGCAGGTTAAGATCTGAAAACCCCTGCTTTCTCATGTATTGTTCGTGCCATAACAATTTCTGTTATTTTCCCTTCAGCCTGGATGATACAGTCTCTCCAGTTTAAATGTCCACTCAAGCAGTCACACACATTCAGGATGATATCTAAGTTCTTATATGCTAGTGTGACCCTGTAATCAACGTGAGACATACTAGTACGCTAAGTCTCAGTGAGTCGTATTATATAGCTCTCTGTGACCTCAGTGAGTTGTGCCAACAGTATGCTGTGCATACTCACACATGTACTAAAACAGAATGAAAACAAACTTGCTGTTTTGGTTGTGTCCTGACATCACAAAACCCCACATGGGAAACTGGAGGACTCTGTTGTGGCTGCAATGTGGTGTTAGTCACAGACACTTTTCTAAGATCTGGGATCAAAACAAAGAGTGAAGTAAAAGAACAATGCAGAGTGATGATTTTTCTTCTCTGTCCCCCCCAACTTGCATCAACCCAGCCACAGTGGTGTAGAGGAACCAATGACGTAACCTCGCCTTGAGCTAGTACTGAGGAAATTAAATGGATCTGTAGAAGTATGCCTACACCAACAGCCCCTTCACAACACCAGGCCCCAAAACATAGTCCCCTCACAGAGCCCAAAATACAACCTATCACATCCCCAGGCCCCACAACATGTCCCATGGAATACCCAGGCCCCATACAGGGCCCAAAAAATATCCTGTCACATCCACAGGGCCCAAACATGTCCCATCACATCCCCAGGCCCCACAAAGTGCCCAAAACACTGTTCCATCACATCCCCAGGCTGCACAAAGGGCCCAAAACACAATCCCCTCACAGAGCCGAAACACGTCCCATCACATCCCCAGGCTCCACACAGGGCTCAAATCACATCCCATCACATCCCCAGGGCCCACAAAGTGGCCAAAACACGTCCCACCACATCCCCAGGCTGCACAAAGGGCCCAAAACACAGTCCCCTCACAGAGCCGAAACACGTCCTATCACATCCCCAGGCTGCACACAGGGCTCAAATCACATCCCCAGGGCCCACAAAGTGGCCAAAACATGTCCCATCACATCCCCAGGCTCCACATAGTGCCCAAAACACCGTCCTGTCACATCCCCAGGCTGCACAAAAGACTCTAAAAACCCAGTCCCATCAAATCTCCAGGCCCCACACAGGGCCCAAAACATCACATTCCATCATTGTTTCTCTCGTTGTTGATCTTCTCTCTTCCCTCTCTTCTTTACTTCTGTTCTCTCACTTTCTCTCGGCTTTTTCACTCTCAACGTACATCAGGAGAGTGCCAGGCATGTATCCAAATTGCCAATTGAAAGCAGAAACAATCATACCATTACAATTGTTTTGAGGGATCTTTGAACGACACACTAAAACTTTGGAAAGTAGTTTTTTCCATGATGAGGATAATGACATTAATTCTGAGTCTGTGAGGTGATCTCTACCAGTGAAAGCAAATAAATGAGAACATGAAAATAAAATATCCAGAGAAAGCATGTAATCATATTAAACCAAGCACAGTCCGAGTACTATGTACAGATTTTATTTTAGAAAATACAGACATTGATTCCCTCAGATGTTACCCTGACCAGTCAGAATATGTCCAGGTCAGGACAGGGATATGTTTAAAGAAGGTATTCAGGGAAATACAGATGTCAGGGAACACTAAAAAGTGCAGTCTAAAATACCAACTTTTTATTGGAAAACAAAAGAGCATCACCGTTCTGTTCTTCCATCGGTCTCACTAATATGCTTCATCCCGTCCTCCTCAATCACATCAATGACCAATGACAGACTGGCTCAAGTGAAATCCCTCTCTCATTTCCTGGTTGCAAAGAATTTGACATAGTTCACTGAAATTCTGTTCAGGCGAGAAAAACATGCAGAGAATAGAGTACTGAATCGCTGTTCCATATAAATTACTGTAAACCTGGTAGACACTTCCCTTTGCCAGACTCGAAAGACTCGTAGCTGTCCCTCTCCATAGCCCACCTGGTTGTGTTGCAGATCAAGAAAATACCTGACAATTCCATTTGCCACTCCGCTGACCATTTCTCCCCCCTGGATTGTTCCTGTCTATTTGGTCAGGCTTCTGACCTAGATTGTGTTTTATTGACTCTGGACACAGCCAACATGCATTTATTAATTCCTACAATTTGTATTCTTAGAATGTTCACCCGGCACAGCCAGAAGAGGACTGGCCACGCCTCAGAGCCTGGTTCCTCTCTAGGTTTCTTCTTAGGTTTCGGCCCCTTCTAGGGAGTTTTTCCTAGCCACTGTGCATCAACACTGTTCTTGCTTGCTCCTTGGGGTTTCAGACTGGGTGTTTTGTAAAAGCACTTTGTGACAACAGCTGGTGTAAAAAGGGCTTTATAAATAAATGTGTTTGACTTCTTGGTCGCAGCTAGGGCCTGGCAAGTTAACTGGACTATTTAGAATTTCAGTTTCGTTGTGATTTGCCAAATGTCTATATTGTACAAATCTAGCGTGCCGGTTCACAGGCAGAATAGCGCCACGTCTCGCGGGCTGTCAGCTAATTTCAACAAGTTTAAATGGAGCACTGGAAGGTTTTCACAACTTTCTTATTCCCTAACCATGAAAGTTGGACAGCCTAATTGCCATATGAACAAATCAGAGTGAGGTTGTACAAAAGCCTACTATCAGATGAACCAATCAGAGTGAGGTTCTACAAAAGCCTACTATCAGATGAACCAATCAGAGTGAGGTTCTACAAAAGCCTACTATCAGATGAACCAATCTAAAGGTTCTCCGCTTAACATCCGTACTTAATGAGTCAAGCATTGCAAGAAAAAAGCACAAGCTGAGTTACACCATCCTGCTGTCAGGGGGTTACAATACCGAAGCTTTGTTCCCATTTTGTGGGGATCCATTTTGAGGTCAACAATTTTCTGGGGATCCATTTTGTGGGGTTCCATTTCCTGGGGACTCAACAGACAACGAGGGTCAGCTGAACCATCGGAAGGTTCTCTCAAGGCTGTACCACTCGGCAACAATGATCCTCTCTGTTCATTTCCTGTGTCCGTGTGTGTCCTTGGAGCTGACTGGTCAGGTCAGTGTGTGAGCATGTCCCCTAGTGGCTGGCTGGTTAGACAGATGTGTTGACTCTAACAAAAAGACCTGGCCATGTCTCTGCTCTATGCAAACAAATGACCAACACGGACAAATGTCTACATGATTACAGTTAAACCCAGGGAAAATTATCCCACAAATAACATCAGAATGAAAACCAACCAAGTCATATGTCATATATCGGGAGCCTGTGTTTATTTGGAGTTACATTAAAACAAACACATTAGAAGCTACTGAGTGAAATGCCAAAAAAAAAGAGAAGTTGTACCCAAGCCAGAAGAAAACCAGAGGCCAACCATTTAGATTCATTTCTTATAATAACAAATCATTTTCTGAGTAATTATCAATTTTCAACAAAGGCTTCCCCTGTCAAAGATGATGAGATTACGTCCCATCACAAACCATTCCTGAAGACAGATCAAATATTACAACAATAGTATATATTCATGTCCTTTTCAGTAAATCATTATGGTCTATTGACTCACTCAAAGTAAACATGGATCATTTGCTAGAGTCCCAAACAGCATCCTATTCCCAATCTTATTCACTCCTTCTGACCAGGGCCCTATTGCCCACACAGGGCACCTCCATTGCCCGTGAGGAGCCATTGGAGGCCCACCCATAGATGGCATGGCATTAGAATCCATCAGAGATTAAATGGAACTCCCCAACCACAAAGCCATGAGCATGAACACTGCAGCACTTGTTCTAGCCTGCACTTTTGTGTGTGTGTGTGTGTGTGTGTGCATCATTCCTCATCATTGCCTAACTCCATCGTAGCCATGGACTACTTGAAATCTTCAAAACAAAAAACACATTTCACATTATCTAGTCCCTGTCTGAAGCGCATTGTTTGGGACATACTATAGGTTTCATTGTGCCAGCCACGTCCTTAAGAGGTCAGTCAAGGTATGTAACCTTTTTACATACAGTCCAGGTCTGCATCATAGAGAGTGTGGTGTCAAAGGTCATGGGCGGTCTGGTGCTATTTGTATCCTTCAGTGTCAACATACACAACATTTGATGACCGAATACAATTTTAATACACAATTGATTCGAATAAAGAATTAAAAAAGTGTGTGTGTGTGTGTGTTTGTAAAAGTTCAACTGCCTTGTTGGGGACAAGCAAACACTACAAGGATATTGAAACGATATGACAGGACTGGGCTGCTTTGGGCTTGAGGGTAAACATGGAATTAGCTTAGTTAAAGTTTAATTGGACATCGAACTGAAAATGTTTAGAGTCCTGACAAAACTGTAAAGCATACTGTATGTTTAGGTATATTTATTAGTCTCTTTAGCTCTCTGTCTCTCACTCTGTCTCTCTCTCTCTCTGTCTCTCTCTCTCTCTCTCTGTCTCTCTCTCTCTCTCTCTCTGTCTCTCTCTCTCTCTCTCTCTCTCTCTCTGTCTCTCTCTCTCTCTCTCTCTGTCTCTCTCTGTCTCTCTCTCTGTCTCTCTCTCTCTCTCTCTGTCTCTCTCTCTCTCTCTCTAAAACACTTCACACTGACATTAATTAATCTGCGGAAGGATGGATTCTTATAACAGAGGAGGAAGTGGAGTTAGCTGATGAAACCGAAGAGTCCGAATCCAAACGGCATCCTCGCACCCTCCAAGTGCACTTCCACAGCCTTACGGGCCGGGTCAGATGTAGTGCCCTACACATGATTTGGGAAGCACGCTAAGGTAAGTGCTGCGGGCTGAGGAGTTGAACCAGGGCTGGTCTGATTGTCTGACTGGATGAGAGGCTCGGTGTTACACATAATGGAAACCACCAGGCTGAATGATCTTAGCCTGACCATCCTCATTCTGATTACACCGGCTTCCACATCTGCTCTGCGACAGCACAGCTCTTTCCGAAGGGAAGATAGGAGAAGAGAGGTAACGGGAGGAAAGGAGGAGGGAGGAGGCTTTTTGTTTGAGAGGAAGGAGCTACGTTTCCCTTCAAATGTTTCCAAATCTTTTTCAGACTGGCTGACTGCTTGCTGGCGGTTTACTGTACACTGAGCACCTGGCTGACTGTACACTGGGAAACTGTCAAACTGCTACGCAGGCTGTTTACTGTACACTGAGAAATTGTCTGACTACTTACTGGCTGTTTACTGTACACTGAGAACCTGGCTGACTGTAAACAGGGAGACTGTCTAAATGCTTACCAGCTGTTTACCGTACAAGGAAAGCTGACTGAATGCTTACTTGCTGTTTACTGAGCACTGGCTGATTGCTTACTGTCTGTTCACTGTACACCTGGTGGACTGTACACTGGGAAATTGGCTGACTGCTTACCGGCTGTATGCTATACACTGGGATCCCAGCTGACTGTTTACAAACTACTGACTGTTTCCTTACAGTTTTTAATGAGGGGAATACATTGCAGTGGCTGTGAGTAAGAAGAGAGGGAGCGGTATGGAAAAGACATTAGCTGAGACTGCATTAAAACAGAGGGAAATGCTGCCTGACCTTTTCACTGCTCCGCTTTCAACATCTTTGAAGAGCTATGAAAAATCCCTAATGGATTATTTAGTGCTTGAAAATGTAATAGGAGCATTTTCCTATCAAAACACTAGAAAAATGCACACACTCTTATTTACACTGAGAAGATTACTTCATTGGGAGAGGAAAGGTCTCATCTCCTGGTGGGAAGACATTTACAAGGAACTTGAAATAATAAAAAAATAAAATACTTGTTGCAATATTTTGGCAGGGAATGCCTTAAATTGCTCGACCGTAACGAGCCTAAGAGTAGCTGATGGCTAAATACCGCAAGTTTTTCAAACGGAGACGTCTGGCGTATTGGATTAAAAACAGTGTCTCAGTCAATCCATGATTTCAAATAACTTTTTTTATTATACATGCAAGCCAGAATTACTACAGCAATTCTGACATGCAAATTTGCCATGATTTCTGTCCAATATGTCCTCAAATCACTAAGTCCTGGAAGCAATGTTGCCTCACTCAGAAACACTGACCTCCCTCAGTTTAACGGTCAAAGCCAGCCAAGATATTCCCCCGAATAACATCAATAAATATCTATAGAGAAACATGAGAGGGGCCCATTAAGTTAATATTAAGTAAAACCATGTTGGTACTGTGGCTCGTATCACAAGCAGCTCCTAAACACACCGTGTACTGATCCCACAGATTAACTCAGGACTTGGTGTGTGCATGTGTGTGCGAGTACATGTTTTTGTACGTATGTACAGGACGAGGCCTGAGATGGCGGCCATGGAGCCCTAACCATGACAGTGAGGAAACAAGAGACAGACAGACAGGTAGTGAGGGAAGAGGTGATAGACAGACAGGTAGTGAGGGAAGGGGTGATAGACAGACAGGTAGTGAGGGAAGGGGTGATAGACAGACAGGTAGTGAGGGAAGGGGTGACAGACAGACAGGTAGTGAGGGAAGAGGTGTGAGACAGACAGGTAGTGAGGGAAGGGGTGACACAGACAGGTAGTGAGCGAAGGGGTGACAGACAGACAGGTAGTGAGGGAAGGGGTGTTTTAGACAGACAGGTAGTGAGCGAAGGAGAGATAGACACTTAGTGAAGGACAGACAGGAGGTAAAATACACAGTGACTGAAAGGCAGGTAGGAAGTGAGAGACAGACAGGTTGACGGACAGACAGATTAATAGACAGGTTAAGAGAAAAAGAAAAAGGGACAGACAGGTAGTTCTGCTACCTGTGACAGTCTTGGTCTTGACTGGACTGCTGGCATAGTCCGACGCCTGATTGGACAGCTGCCTGGCCAACGGCGTGCTCCCCACCGACCCCTCGTCCTCCCTCCGTTTGGTGATGGGCATCACCATGGGAACGACCCCCGGAGCCTGCAACAACATCACACAATGGCATCACCATGGGAACAACCCCCGGAGCCTGCAACAACATCACACAATGGCATCACACGACAACATGAAGTAGAAAGTGCATGTCAGTGTCCTCATAACCCAGTCATCATTAGATGTCTTATCCTGGGATTGGTCAGTGTCCTCATGACATCAGGCCAGACTCAGTCATCATTAGATGTCTTGTCCTGGGATTGGTCAGTGTCCTCATGACATCAGGCCAGACTCAGTCATCATTAGATGTCTTGTCCTGGGATTGGTCAGTGTCCTCATGACATCAGGCCAGACTCAGTCATCATTAGATGTCTTGTCCTGGGATTGGTCAGTGTCCTCATGACATCAGGCCAGACTCAGTCATCATTAGATGTCTTGTCCTGGGATTGGTCAGTGTCCTCATGACATCAGGCCAGACTCAGTCATCATTAGATGTCTTGTCCTGGGATTGGTCAGTGTCCTCATGACATCAGGCCAGACTCAGTCATCATTAGATGTCTTGTCCTGGGATTGGTCAGTGTCCTCATGACATCAGGCCAGACTCAGTCATCATTAGATGTCTTGTCCTGGGATTGGTCAGTGTCCTCATGACATCAGGCCAGACTCAGTCATCATTAGACGTCTTGTCCTGGGATTGGTCAGTGTCCTCATGACATCAGGCCAGACTCAGTCATCATTAGATGTCTTGTCCTGGGATTGGTCAGTGTCCTCATGACATCAGGCCAGACTCAGTCATCATTAGACGTCTTGTCCTGGGATTGGTCAGTGTCCTCATGACATCAGGCCAGACTCAGTCATCATTAGATGTCTTGTCCTGGGATTGGTCAGTGTCCTCATGACATCAGGCCAGACTCAGTCATCATTAGATGTCTTGTCCTGGGATTGGTCAGTGTCCTCATGACATCAGGCCAGACTCAGTCATCATTAGATGTCTTGTCCTGGGATTGGTCAGTGTCCTCATGACATCAGGCCAGACTCAGTCATCATTAGACGTCTTGTCCTGGGATTGGTCAGTGTCCTCATGACATCAGGCCAGACTCAGTCATCATTAGATGTCTTGTCCTGGGATTGGTCAGTGTCCTCATGACATCAGGCCAGACTCAGTCATCATTAGACGTCTTGTCCTGGGATTGGTCAGTGTCCTCATGACATCAGGCCAGACTCAGTCATCATTAGATGTCTTGTCCTGGGATTGGTCAGTGTCCTCATGACATCAGGCCAGACTCAGTCATCATTAGATGTCTTGTCCTGGGATTGGTCAGTGTCCTCATGACATCAGGCCAGACTCAGTCATCATTAGATGTCTTGTCCTGGGATTGGTCAGTGTCCTCATGACATCAGGCCAGACTCAGTCATCATTAGACGTCTTGTCCTGGGATTGGTCAGTGTCCTCATGACATCAGGCCAGACTCAGTCATCATTAGATGTCTTGTCCTGGGATCGATCCAGTGGCTCCATCAGGGGTGACATTTAAACCAGGCGCCAGCTTCTCTTTCCTGTTCTCAGGAAGCACCTGACAGGACAAGCCTGTCCTGGACATTAGCCTCAGTCAGCTCCAATCACCAGAACATGGGAGTCACCGCGTGGAACATAAGATCAGAGTGAAGGGGGGGGGAGGGCAGGTTGGGCGGAGGGGAGAGGAGGAATAGGGAAGGGGGGAGTGTAGGTGAGGGTGAGGAACGTAAGGGAGAGGAGGGAAGGAGCGGACGAGAGAGGTGAGGGGAGTCGTACTGTGCTGGCTGGTTTCAAGGCAGTAGGAGGCTCGGCTCCAAAAGCAACATAGAGGCCAAGGTGGGGGTCGAGCAAACACACACACAAACACACACACACCACATGCACCACACACACCGACGTGGGGTCTGGGAGCTGGGTGTTTTCATACAACAGCCTAACACAGTGCAGGCAGACACTGAGCAGCTCACAGTAACCCCATTTTGCTCAGCTCTAGACCTGTGTGTGTGCGTGCGTGTACAGGTATAACTGTGGGGGGGAAAAAATCCCTGCATGGACAGTCAAACAAAGACAATTTGACCTCATGCTGGAAACGTTTTCAGTCTCAATAATGAAAAATACTATTTTTGTTAAAGGGGTTGGATTTAGGTTAAATGTTACAATTGGAGTTACACTTAGGGCTAGTCTAAAAGTTAAATAAGCAAAATAAAAATTTCATCCAACACATGAAATATCAGAAACTTATACCAGTGAAATATCAATAGAAGTGACTTCCAAAAGACATTTTCCCAACCTGTTCTGCTTCTTAGAACAATGCTCGCTCAACCAGGAAGCACTGGCCAACACCTCCTTGTTCAGGCTTGACACCTATTCACTGACCAAAAACCACAATTTAACTTGCAGGCGTCCAACCATACACAAGCAGTTGCTAGAGTACCTATATCAATACCAAACCAAATCGAATAGCAACCCTGGCAGTGACTTGGGTTGCTTTAGGGCCACGAGTTATGGTCTTAAATTGAAGGATTCGGCTTGGGGGAACAAAAATTCTGAATGGTAATATTGTTTTGGTTCCCCAGAAAGACTGTAAATGTTTTCCCGTCCTAAACCTGGAAAGACCACTTGTACTCTGAATTAGGAGCCAGCTACTGTGTAGCAGAGCTGCCTGCTGGGAGAGTCAACGGCCTCCTGGAGACTAAGGAAGTGCATATATCAGCAGTGCCCTGAAAGTGCAACCTGACAGCTATTGCTGGAACAGATATTAATGCAAGGCTAAGGTGATAATGTCTGTATTAGGATACTGACAACTTTTCTGAGCCACACCATAAACCTGCATGTATAATTCACTATCCAAGCACCAGTCATTCCTGACAGGTGACATCATGTGACCTACTTCCTACAACACATAGAGGCCTTAAAGGTCTTCTGTAAGAAGCCCTCCTGAATTCTAGAATGTTCAGTCCGGTGTGGCAGAACGGTTAGAGGATCTCCACCTAAATGCCCATATTATTCCAGGGATGGAACATTCCAGTTTGTCTGTCTCCTGACCCCAAACACAGAGTCCAGGCCTTCAACTCCTCTCCGTCCTTCAGCTGAAGGCCTGAACAGCCTCCCTGACAGCCCTGCAAGCTGAGGTGTGTGCGCGCTAAGGCTATCCTTCACACTGGCACGGAGTCAACCAACAACATGTGCTTCCTCCACCCCACCCCACCCCACCATGCCTCCCCACTCCCAGCAGAGTGAGATGAACCAGGGCCCAGATTAACAGGGAAGCACAATCTCAACAAATTCCCGAAATTGCCTTCAAAATCAAACGCTTGTCCACGGGTAGGTGAATATCTGCGCGAAGCGGTGACAAACGTTGTTTTGTTACGCTTTACGGTTTGGCCTTCTTAGCCCAACGGCACGGAAGTTAGACGGAAACCTCCCACCACCCAGCAACCTGGCAGGTGGTTTAGTCATCACAAACCACCCAGTGATTGGTGTAGACAACCAATCAGAGTGGTTGAGTTAAGGTTGGCATTGGGTCGTATGTTCTCCACCCACTGTCACCGTCGACAACCTGCGAAAGCTTCGGAAACACCTTTCTCCGTCCCCATAGTCGCAGAGCATTCAATGGGATTTCCCCGGGCAGCCGTTTACATTGGACTGGCAACTGACGCGACCACACTGAACGGGGCACAGGCCACACACACACCCACACACACGTACAGACAGCCCCCACCACACACACACACCACACACACACAGAGCCCCCACCACACACACACACCACACACACAGACGACCCCCACCACCCATACCCACACACAAACACACAGACAGCCCCCACCACACACACCCACACACAGACCGCCCCCAACACACACACAAAGACACAGACCACCCCCACCACACACACAAAGACACAGACCACCCCCACCACACACACCCACACACAAACACACAGACAGCCCCCACCACACACACCGGCCAGGTCTCTAGGCTGCTGCAATACAGACTCCTGCAATTACTACCACGGCCACACACTCCCACCACACACACACACACACACACACACACACCCATCACACACACTCCCACACCACACACCCACAAACACACACACACACACACACAGCCCCCCCCCCCCACCACACACACACACACGCACACACAGAACCCCCTCCCCCCACACAGAAACACACACACAGAACCCCCCCCACACACAGAAACACACACACAGAAACACACCCACACACACACAGGGCAGTAGGAGGCATGAAACAGATGATCTTACAGAAAAAATAAACTAGGGTTTTCCACAGGTACATGTGTATTTCCAGTCCATGTATGTACAGAGCAGGGCCTGGCTTATGTCCAAGGTACATGTGTATTTCCAGTCCATGTATGTACAGAGCAGGGCCTGGCTTATGTCCAAGGTACATGTGTATTTCCAGTCCATGTATGTACAGAGCATGGCCTGGCATATGTCCAAGGTACATGTGTATTTCCAGTCCATGTATGTACAGAGCAGGGCCTGGCTTATGTCCAAGGTACATGTGTATTTCCAGTCCATGTATGTACAGAGCAGGGCCTGGCTTATGTCCAAGGTACATGTGCATTTCCAGTCCATGTATGTACAGAGCAGGGCCTGGCTTATGTCCAAGGTACATGTGTATTTCCAGTCCATGTATGTACAGAGCAGGGCCTGGCTTATGTCCAAGGTACATGTGTATTTCCAGTCCATGTATGTACAGAGCAGGGCCTGGCTTATGTCCAAGGTCTTGCCTGTCTTGTGAAGGTGAAGTCTCGTGAAGGAGAACACCCACTCCCTAGGAAATGTCTGTTTTAAATATAGTCTGACATGCTGATGCTGAAAAATTATACTTTGCAATAGTTTATTCATCAAAAATCAACAGAAATGCGTTTTCAGCCCTAGCTACAACAGCTAGCGTTTCCCCCTTTGGCAGAAACTTCATGCAGCCATTTCTTGTAATCTTTTTCTTTACCGGGAGGAATTTCTGCCCACTCTTTACAGTACTGCTTCAACTGTGTCATGATCAAGACCCCGACATCTTGACAGGACCGATATCTGGGCTTTGATTACGCCATTCCATAACCTTCCATGTTTTCATTTTTATCCATTCTAGTGTAGCTTTGCTTTGGTGTTTTGGATCATTGTCCTGTTGCGAGATACCGTTTTTCTTACAAAAGAGGTTCTTCTTTTTAATGGCAGCATTTCTTCTTCACCAAATATGGCATCTGGCAACTGTGGCCAAACATCACTCCCTTTAACTCATCTATCCAGAGAACCTTGCTCCAGCAGGTTTGGATTTTACACAGGTGTTGTCTGTGCCATAACAGCACAATCTTTGTTGAGAGCAGAGGCTTCTTGGTTCCTGACATCCCATGTAGACCAGGAACAGCAGTCCAGTTCAGACAGTTGACTTGTGCACATCAACACTGATGGTGGAATGAGAGGCCTTTAGATCCCTTGACGTTGCCCTGGGGTTATTAGAGACGTCTAGGAGCATCTTTCGGTCAGCTCTTGGCCGAAATTTGGTGCGATGACCTGTCCTACGTAGATGACCTGCCAGTGGTCTGTAATTCTCTCAATTTCGTCCGAGGTCCTCAGACAGTTCCAAAACAGATCAAGTTCTTAATCTTTATGGAAGTTTGGACCCTCCCAAGTAACTTTCTAACAATTTTCTAATAACTTGCACCTGTTGTAGTGCACCTGATTCAAATTTTAGCAATTGAATGTGATGGTTAAGGTAGGGGTGAACTTAAGGGATACTGAACCTTTCCGCAAGACAATTGGCAGTGGTGTTGGGTGGACATACCTGGGCCTGCTGTTGTCTGCTGCAGCCCTTTTGAGGCTGATGGAGAAGCCAGGTGCAGAACACTGGATCCACGTTGACAGACGCCCCCTGGACACTGACCAGCAACACAGCCCCTATAAACCAGAACATGACCAGTTACTATGGAGGACCGGCTCTGTAGGCCAATCAACCAATCACAAGTGACCAGAAGTACCACAGGACCTGGACTGACACAGAAATAGACCTAAGCTGTAACACAATGGTTCAATCGGTCATACAGATTTATGAAAGCCTTTTTACATAATCCGTGCTGGACAATGACCAGGCCATCTGGATGTTGGAGAATTCCCTGGTACAGACTTCAAAAACATAATTGTTCATCTGAGAAGTAATAATCACAACGGAATACACGTTTAAAAAATTTTTTTTTTAAAGTGAAAAAACGAAAGATAGGGTCTGAAATATATTTTACCGCTACTGCCAATCAGACAATCCATGCAACTACTTACTACTGAGTGACAGAAAGAAAATGTTCTTGGTCAGGTGATATTTCACCCCACTGACTCAAGGAAATCGTTCTAGATCAGGTGATGTTACTCCCCAGGCAGTCATGTTTTAACAGCCATCCTGATCCGAAATAACCATGTTCCTGCCAGTGTGTGTTCAAAGTGTATCTTACACACACACACACACGCACGCACACACACCCACCCACACACACGTTAAAAGTGTGTCCCTTCAAAGCCAAGAATAACATTTTCTCTTGATAAATCTCTATGAAACTCAAGACTTTCAGGAGGTTTCGTTTATTCCTAACTAATAATCTTTACCAACAATACGTGGCTGAGGTAATGCTTTGGGTCCGTTGATAATGACTCCCAGGCCAGGGGGATTAGGGAGGGGGCTGTGGCGTGCCCTGGAATGTCTCGGAATAACGATAAGAGAACACTGCCACGGAACCTCTGATGAGCCTAGGGAGTTCCGAAGCGGCTTTGGCACACTTAGGGACCGTTTCAGCCCGGTGGCGGTGGGGTAAAGATGTATCCGGACACAGACCAGCTCTGTGGTTCTGATTCTGGATCACTCTGTTCCAGGAGCTCCTCTTTCCTCTTCCTCCCCTTTTCTCTACTGTCCATCCACCCTCCCTCGGTTTTTCTCATTAAGGCCAACCCATACCCTGTCGAGTAACAAGGTTGACCTCTAGACCAGTGTGTCTAGGTAACAAGGTTGACCTCTAGACCAGTGTGAGGGTAACAGGTTTGACCTTCAGACCAGTGTGTCTAGGTAACAGGGTTGACATCTAGACCAGTGTGAGGGTAACAGGTTTGACCTCTACAGTACACCAGTGTCGGGGTAACAGGGTTGACATCTAGACCAGTGTGAGGGTAACAGGTTTGACCTTCAGACCAGTGTGTCTAGGTAACAGGGTTGACATCTAGACCAGTGTGAGGGTAACAGGTTTGACCTCTACAGTACACCAGTGTGTCGGGGTAACAGGGTTGACATCTAGACCAGTGTGAGGGTAACAGGTTTGACCTTCAGACCAGTGTGTCTAGGTAACAGGGTTGACATCTAGACCAGTGTGAGGGTAACAGGTTTGACCTCTACAGTACACCAGTGTGTCGGGGTAACAGGGTTGTCATCTAGACCAGTGTGAGGGTAACAGGTTTTACCTTCAGACCAGTGTGTCTAGGTAACAGGGTTGACATCTAGACCAGTGTGAGGGTAACAGGTTTGACCTCTACAGTACACCAGTGTGTCGGGGTAACAGGGTTGACATCTGGACCAGTGTGAGGGTAACAGGTTTGACCTCTACAGTACACCAGTGTGTCGAGGTAACAGGGTTGACATCTAGACCAGTGTGAGGTTAAGAGGTTTGACCTTCAGACCAGTGTGTCTAGGTAACAGGGTTGACATGTAGACCACTGTGTCTAGGTAACAGGGTTGACATCTAGACATGTGTCAGGGTAACAGGTTGACCTCTACAGCACACTAGTGTGTCAGGGTAACAGGGTTGATCTTTAGACCAGTGTTGGGGTAACCGGGCTGACTTTTAGACCAGTGTGTCGGGGTAACAGGGTTGACCTTTAGACCAGTGTGTCGGGTTAACAGGGTTGATATCTAGACCAGTGTGTCGGGGTAACAGGGTTGACCTTTAGACCAGTGTTTCGGGTTAACAGGGTTGATATCTAGACCAGTGTGTTGGGGTAACAAGGTTGACCTCTAGCCCAGTGAACCTCTAGACAAGTGTAAAAGAATGAGGCCTCTCTTACTGAAAGTAACACTATAAATTAACAGTATACGACAATCAAAAGTAGAACACTATGTCAGGATTAGGAATTAAGGTCAGGTTTAGATTCAGGGTTAAAATCAGGATTTTTGAGACTACGGGCTAATGCTAATTTTCAATGCATCAATTAGTGTGTGTAAGTGCGTGCGCGCGCGTCTTAATATGTGTGTGCAGGAACGCTGTGTGTGTGGGGAGCGGGTGCACGGCGGAGCCAGTTTGCATGGCTGACAGCCAGTTTCAGAGATTAATGTTTGTTTGTATTCTCTCCCGGCTAATGACGGCCATTACGGCTCCGCTGGCTCCATGCGGCTGACTCCTCTGTCCAGCGGTAAACTGGCACAGGGGAATCCTACACATTAACCTATCAGACTGTGAAGTGGGGACTGTTGACCCCAACTGCCAGTTAGGGACCACGGCACCCGGACCACGTCTCCTAGTGGCACCCTAGTCCCTATGAAACACACTACTGCTGACCAGGGCCTGCAGGGAAACCGAAGGTGACCTGGCAAACAACGTATGTAGGGAATAGGATGCCATTTGGCCCGGCTGATTGTTTCATCTTGGTGTTGACTCAGTAGTGACACGGCTTGTACGGCCCAAACGTCCTCTAGTCACCCCAGGAAGAGGCTAAGTGTTATTCTACTGGCCTGACTCTGGCTGGAGGGGTAATTAAATTAAAGTGATGACAACGATAACACTGGTGTTTTTATAACTTCTTAAGTAATTCTTCAGCAAACAGAAGAGGACTGCAGGAATAACAGGCCTTGCTGAAATTTAAAAACACAGTCAGAAAGACAGACAGACAGTATATAGTCATTATGAATGACCTAAGGGGAACACAGGGACATACCGTGAACACAGGGACCTACGGGAAGCAGAGGGACCTATGAGGAACAGTGGGGCCTATGGGGAACAGAGGGACCTATGTGGAACAGTGGGGCCTACGGGGAACAGAGGGACCTATGTGGAACAGTGGGGCCTACGGGGAACAGTGGGGCCTACGGGGAACAGTGGGGCCTACGGGGAACAGTGGGGCCTACGGGGAACACAGGGACCTACGGGGAACAGAGGGAACACAGGGACCTACAGAGAACACAGGCATCTCTATTCTTGTCAGATAAAGCAAAAATGCTATGCAGCTATCGGCAAGTAAAATCCCAGAGAAAACGGTCCTACACTCAGTTTCACATAAGACCCAGAGAGGAATTCACCTCTCGGCGAGACAATAGCCAGTAGGACTAGGCCAAATCGACACTGAAGTTGTTTGCCAAGAAAACAGTGCATTTCTTAAGCAGCCAAGTTACAGCTTTGACTACAGTAAGACTTGTAAATTCTTGACAGAAGGGCAGTACCAGGGTCAGATGTCGTGCTCTCAATCAACACTATAAGTGACGGTCCAGGGGAATACCTGACCTCATGACCCAGGAGGGATCAAATACTCTGGAGTGAAGGAAGAGGAGGGAGAAGCAAAAGAGAGGAAAAGCAAGAGAGGAGAAGTAAAGTAAGAGAGACGAGAGAGACGGGAAAGGGAGAGAGAAGAAGTAAGGTAAGAGAGATGAGAGAGATGGGAAAGGGAGAGAGGAGAAGTAAGGTAGGGTTGGGGTAAACGGGGGCGGGGTTGGGGTAGAGGGGGGCGGGGTTGGGGTAGAGGGGAGTGGGGTTGGGGTAAACGGGGGCGGGGTTGGGGTAGAAGAGAGTGGGGTTGGGGTAGAGGGGAGCGGGTTTGGGGTAGAGGGGAGTGGGGTTGGGGTAAACGGGGGCGGGGTTGGGGTAGAAGAGAGCGGGTTTGGGTTAGAGGGGAGCTGTGCTACACTAAGGGTGGAGGTGAAACAGGAGCAGAGCCAGAGCTGGAAAAACAACAACTTTATCTTGCTCCAGATGTTGATAAGAAAGGCCTTCATGTAATTTGACAACTCCTATTAGCTTCTAGGGTGTTGAGAAGCTCAGTGGTCCCTGACTCCAGGAGATATCTATGGTAGATATCTCTGCGCACTATAGCCCGTAGTGAAAGTGAGGCAAAACATTGTAATGTTTAGCTGTTATCTAACCCTCCTGAGTAATAAGGAAACTCAGGTCTTAATGGGAATCCCATCGATGCCAACAGTTGAAGTAAACCAAGGAATATAGACTGTACAGCACAGTGTAGATGTGGCAGTCTGTAAGATCAGTCTATGGTCCACATAGTACATGTCGGTTGAACATTCTGCTTCCCGCCTCCACAGCTTCCCACTTTCACAGCTCCCCACCTCATTACTCCATTCATTTTTCCCACAAGGAATTTTTGATTCAATTCGGGGTCAGGGCTCAACACTGAAAATTATCTAAATCTCATCAGGACAAGTCAGGTTTGCGAAAATATTTTCTGAATATCTCTCTATGAAAAATCTATTGGCTAAATGTAGGCAAAGATTTTGATAAAATTAATCTTGTACTATAGATATTTCCACAGTTTTTAAAAAGCTGAGGTGGTGCAAACCAACCTGAAACACATTGGCTGATTGGGTGCGTCATGACAGGATCTAGCTGGTGGCGGCCAGTTCCTGGTCAGCATCAATAGCAATCAGGTCACTACAATGTACCTGGGCCAAGTGTGTATGTGTGAGTATGTGTCTGGTCCAGGAGATGATCTCATAGACTGATAGAAGTTTTGGACGCAGAGCCGAGCAATTAGAGAGACAAAAAAGTGTGGAAGAATCCAAGACACCTAAAGCAATAAAGAAGAAAGAACTACTTTCAAGACCAAAAATACATAATGCTGTTCGTACTGATAATATGAATAACAGCCGTTGACAATGCACAGCTCCATGGTGTTACTGTAGATGACATCACAAACGCACAGCTCCATGGTGTTACTGTAGATGACATCACAAATGCACAGCTCCATGTTGTTACTGTAGATGACATCACAAATGCACAGCTCCATGGTGTTACTGTAGATGACATCACAAACGCACAGCTCCATGGTGTTACTGTAGATGACATCACAAACGCACAGCTCCATGGTGTTACTGTAGATGACATCACAAATGCACAGCTCCATGTTGTTACTGTAGATGACATCACAAATGCACAGCTCCATGTTGTTACTGTAGATGACATCACAAATGCACAGCTCCATGGTGTTACTGTAGATGACATCACAAACGCACAGCTCCATGTTGTTACTGTAGATGACATCATAAATGCACAGCTCCATGGTGTTACTGTAGATGACATCACAAATGCACAGCTCCATGTTGTTACTGTAGATGACATCATAAATGCACAGCTCCATGGTGTTACTGTAGATGACATCACAAACGCACAGCTCCATGTTGTTACTGTAGATGACATCACAAACGCACAGCTCCATGGTGTTACTGTAGATGACATCACAAACGCACAGCTCCATGGTGTTACTGTAGATGACATCACAAATGCACAGCTCCATGGTGTTACTGTAGATTACATCATAAATGCAGAGCTCCATGGTGTTACTGTAGATTACATCATAAATGCAGAGCTCCATGGTGTTAATGTAGATGACATCATAAACGCACAGCTCCATGGTGTTACTGTAGATGACATCACAAACGCACAGCTCCATGTTGTTACTGTAGATGACATCACAAACGCACAGCTCCATGTTGTTACTGTAGATGACATCACAAACGCACAGCTACATGGTGTTACTGTAGATGACATCACAAACGCACAGCTCCATGGTGTTACTGTAGATGACATCACAAATGCACAGCTCCATGGTGTTACTGTAGATTACATCATAAATGCAGAGCTCCATGGTGTTACTGTAGATTACATCATAAATGCAGAGCTCCATGATGTTAATGTAGATGACATCATAAATGCACAGCTCCATGGTGTTACTGTAGATGACATCAAAAATGCACAGCTCTATGGTGTTTCTGTAGATGAAATCATAGACACAGTACTGCATGGTGTTACTGTACAGTAGATGACATCATAGGCGCAGTACTCCCTCTAAACCAGGGTTGTAGCACCATTTTTAAAGTCAAATTCAATTATATTTAAAACCTCAACAAATACAATCTAAGAACCAAAAATCTCAACATTTCTTTGATAGAAGAGAATTTCTTGAGTCCTAATTTAGCACAGGTTTTTGTAATGGCGTAACGGTGTATCAACACAATACGCGTGGCTTTGTATTGCCATCAAAAGAGCATTATTTTTTAATAATGGCAAGTAAAATATTTCAGGTTTTTCACAATTACTAAGTTGCTCCTTCATGGTAATGTCTTTATTAGGGGTGAATTGGGACATACTAAATCCTATATTTCTCCACTTCAATGATCAGTCGTTCGCCGTCCATCATCCAACTTTAACCATAGCACAATTGTTGTGTCAGCTGACCAGTGGAACCTTCCAAAAAAACTTCAGTCCGAAAAAAGGCTGCCAACAGGCTTCTCCCTATCCAGCAACTACTGAAGACAATGAACAGATGACTTGCAACCAGGTGTCAACATCTCTATAGCTATGCAATGTAAAACGTATAGAAATGGCGAAGACCTTTGTTGTCCAATTCTAAGTTAATCAAAGAAATACATGCTAATTAGACACTTTACCTGCCGTTCCACAGTGCGTGACAATATTCACCATCAGCCTTAAATGCACATGTAATACCTACAGCAAATCTGTGGTACATTTAAGACAATTAATTATCTGAATTTTCCTTATTTATTTTAAGACCTTTTAAGGCGCTGCGGGAACCCAGCACATCTCCAGACGATTATTTGCCGAGGGACATCAGGGAGCTCAAACTTCACACTACATGTGACAACTGAAGACAACTTCAAGCAACGTGGATTCTTTGCCTCTCCTCTCTTCCTCCAGACTCTGGGACCTTGATTTCCAAAGGAAATGCTAAATGTACTTTCATCAGAGAACATAACTCAGCCGCAGTGCAGTCCTTTTTGTCTTTAGCCCAGGCGAGACGCTTCTGACGCTGTGTCTTGTTCAAGAGTGGCTTGACACAAGGAATGCGACAGCTGAAACCCATGTTTTGCATACGTCGGTGCGTGGTGGTTCTTGAAGCACTGACTCCAGCTGCAGTCCACTCTTTGTGAATCTCCCCCACATTTTGGAATGGGTTTTGTTTCACAATCCTCTCCAGGGTGCGGTTATCCCTATTGCTTGTACACTTTTTTCTACCACATCTTTTCCTTCCCTTCGCCTCTCTATTAATGTGCTTGGACACAGAGCTCTGTGAACAGCCAGCCTCTTCAGCTATGACCTTTTATGTCTTGCCCTCCTTGTGCAAGGTGTCAATGGTCGTCTTTTGGAAAGCTGTCAAGTCAGCAGTCTTCCCCATGATTGTGTTGCCTACAGAACTAGAACTAGAGACCATTTAAAGGCCTTTGAAGGTGTTTTGGGTTAATTAGCTGATTAGAGTGTGGCACCAGGTGTCTTCAATATTGAACCTTTTCACAATATTCAAATTTTCTGAGATACTGAATTTGGGGTTTTCATTAGTTGTCAGTTATAATCATCAAAATGTAAAAAAAATAAACACTTGAAATATATCAGTCTGTGTGAAATGAATGTATACATTATACAAGTTTCACTTTTTGAATGGAATTACTGAAATAAATAAACTTTTTTATGATATTCTAATTGTATGTCTTTCTGGATAAGATCTACTAAGGGATTTAAATGTGTGTGTGTGTGTGTGCTTGCTGGCCTCAGGCTTCATGGGAATCTCACTGCTCTAAACTGTGCTGACCACACTGTCTGTCATAAACTACAATCCAGCATTCTGGTACCCTACAAACCTTGACCCATTTTGTGTTCTGCTTGAGTCCAAGGTCAAGGAGTCAGTTGCCCAGGCTGTGATTGGCTGTTGTTCCCACCTGTGCCTTCATACAGTAGACATGACAGATGTGTCGACAGGTGGACTCACCAACAGCTCACATCCACAAACAATCCTGCGCAAGGTGAAAATGTGCGTGTGTGTGTGTGTGTCCCGTCACCAGGTCCCTGCTCATATCTTCACAACATAATAATGACACGGTCCGTACCAAGGAGTGTTTGAACTTCAGACAGTGCCTACAACAGAGCAGAACAACACGCAAACAGCACTTAGCTAGCTGCCATCCCTCCCTCCATCACACCGACTCAGGTAGCAACACGCGGCACCTGTGAGATCCAGCTCTTGTTTCGGGAAATGGCCCAGAGCCAGGAATGTGACTCAGCTGGTACAGACACAGTGGGCTGACCAGACAATAACACACTCCCCTCCCCATCCCTGACCTACTGAGGAGGACTCCTAATAACAGCTAAGGGAGCGGCTATCTCCTACATTAAGAGATAGCACACAGCTGACTCCCAGGGACACCAGCCAACTCCTGCCCCACTCCCTCTACTTCTAGGAATAACTCCTGTCGCACTCCCTCTACTTCTAGGAATAACTCCTGTCCCAATCCCTCTACTTCTAGGAATAACTCCTGTCCCAATCCCTCTACTTCTAGGAATAACTCCTGCCCCAATCCCTCTACTTCTGGGCATAACTCCTGCCCCAATCCCTCTACTTCTAGGAATAACTCTGGTCCCAATCCCTCTACTTCTAGGCATAACTTCTGGCCCAATCCCTCTACTTCTGGGCATAACTCCTGCCCCACACTCCTTCTGGGCCTAACTACTGCCCCACAACTCCTGCATACAACAATCCAGATGAGATGGAGGTTTTATTACTCAGGACCACAGAGGAGACCAGAACAGTGAACAGGAAGTCTTACAACCGCAAGGCCATGGGATCAAATCTCGAGCAGAGCAGACCGCTGAATGTCCATTCTATAACACACGTGAACCAGCTCTGAAACTGGACCGGCAGAGTGGACCGCTGAATGTCCATTCTGTAACACACGTGAACCAGCTCTGAAACTGGACCGGCAGAGTGGACCGCTGAATGTCCATTCTGTAACACACGTGAACCAGCTCTGAAACTGGACCGGCAGCCTCACCTCCGCCAAGGAATGCAGAAAATAAAGCACGATCCGGTTTTGAGCCGGTCCACGTCAAACACTGCAGTTGTAAACACCTTGACCAGGACACGCACGTTCAGAGACACAGTGTGTGTTTAAACGGGGCCTGCAGTGACCGCGTTCTCCCACCCCTGCCCTGAATCACCGCACTGAGGCTTTTAGCTGTGACTCAGCAGGGCGAGTGGAGCCCAGCCCAGGCTGAAGCGGACTGGCTGTTAGCGCTGGTAAAAGCAACAGGCTTTTTATCTGCCCACTTGTATATGAACACTGCACTCGACTGCCCTGAGTGGGTTCACGGAAGATGTACAGGGCCACTCACTGGCTGGGTGTTTACAGGCTGTTTATCTGAGCCAGCGGGTTCCAGGGGGGTGCCGGACGACTGGATGGAGACCCAGAGGTTCACGGAAGGTCAAGCCACACACAGCGCTGGGAGCCCGGCCCACCCCAGGGGATGAGAGTTAGTTTATGACTACCGTGTTGAGACAAGCTAACCCGGGGCACTGTGAAGACCTATCTATCTCAGCCTCAGCACTAGACTGGTGGCCTCTATCTCAGCCTCAGCACTAGACTGGTGGCCTCTATCTCAGCCTCAGCACTAGACACTGGTGGCCTCTATCTCAGTACTAGACACTGGTGGCCTCTATCTAGGCCTCAGCACTAGACACAGATGGCCTCTATCTCAGCCTCAGCACTAGACACTGGTGGCCTCTATCTCAGCCTCAGCACTAGACACTGGTGGCCTCTATCTCAGCCTCAGCACTAGACACTGGTGGCCTCTATCTCAGCCTCAGCACTAGACACTGGTGGACTCTATCTCAGCCTCAGCACTAGACACAGATGGCCTCTATCTCAGTACTAGACACTGGTGGCCTCTATCTCAGCCTCAGCACTAGACACTGGTGGCCTCTATCTCAGCCTCAGCACTAGACACTGGTGGACTCTATCTCAGCCTCAGCACTAGACACAGATGGCCTCTATCTCAGTACTAGACACTGGTGGCCTCTATCTCAGTCTCAGCACTAGACACTGGTGGCCTCTATCTCAGTCTCAGCACTAGACACTGGTGGCCTCTATCTCAGTGTCTAGTGGTCACCCGTGTCTCAAAACTAGATCTTAATGGCCTACCTCAGCCTTCCGCAGGCCCAGGGCCGGGGACAGACACTCCAGCTAACCAAGTGCTGCTTCTTCTTTTGGGGAATGGCATGAGGGAAAGGCGTTGTAGGGAAAAGTCAGAGGTGGATGAGGTGATTTACCCTTACAGAATGTGAAGCACGGAAAGCCTTACTAAAACCTCAGCCACAGTGAAAATGGCGTGTAGTAGAGGAGAGAGGTTCAACACCACTTGCGTGATCTCAGCGTAGGGGAGGCTACAACCCAGGAGAGAATGGGGGAGAGAAAGTGCAAGAGCCATTACCAGGAATGAACAAATCAAAGAACTAGACCCAAGTTTGTTTTCTCAAGGTGCAGGGACCAGCTGAAAAAAGCTTAAATAAAATAAACGTTTAATTTGACTGAAATTGGAGGCAACAAGTGCTGCTGTAAACGTTGGGACGTGAAGTGTGATTAGTTGCGGTTTGGGTTAATCCTGATTGAGGAGCCTCTGAGTTGAAACATCAGCACTACGAAAATAAAAGTAAAATAATTCCATGAAGAGTTAATGAAGAGAGCTGAGAGGCTACATGCCACTATCCCGCAAACAGACCGAAATCATAGAACCCCATTTGTCTTTGAGTGTGCAACTAAACCCACTAAGTACTCCTGGGGGGGGACACATTCTCTGAGGAACAGCGTCGGCTGGGAAGGCATTGACACACACACACACACACCATTGGTTTGGTTACGGCGGAGGGGCGCGGAGGGGGGAGGCACGGAGAGAGGGAGGCAGGGAAAGGAGGAGGCGCAGAGAGGGGCATGTAGGGTAGCATTTCCCCTTAGAGTAATGACTCTGTCGCTGGGTATGAGAAGAACACCTTTCATCTTTGTTGTTATGGCTACAACACTATCTCAGCTGTAGGGAGTAGGAGTACCCATCCCCATCTCCCCTCGCTTCCCTCCCCCGACGTCAGAGGACTGCTTCTGTCTTGCAGACCCCCTCCCAAATGGCATCCTATTCGCTGTGCAGCCCTGTTTAAAGGAGTGCACTATGTCAGCCAGGTGTCCATTTGGGACTTCCCGGCTGTACCTCTGTACCTGGGTGGAAGCACCTGCAGACGCACAAAAAGCCTTTAAAGTGTCAGACTGACCAACAGGCGGCACAGCTGGTCCCCGCTGAGAAATGCAGAGTTTTGAGCGCAGGAAAGAAAAACAACCACATCAAAGGCCCTTCAGTCAGTCCGATATCACTGCTCATCCTCCAACACACACATTATTACAGTGCTAGATCACCGCATTACAACACCACACAGCCCTGAGGACCACGCATTACCCAGGGGCGGAGGGCCCGGGGCACATTACTCCGTTATAACTGGAGAGAAAAGGGGGAAAGGGGAGAGACAGGAGGCCGAGGATAACAGCCAGACCAAGGCCCGGCCAGAGAGTGACTGACCAGCCCTCCCAGCAGGACAATGTTCAATGTAGAAGATACTGACTGGGATAATGTTGGTGTAGTTAGTATCAGATATGCATGGGGATAATGTTGGTAGAGTTAGTATCATATATTGACAGTGATCATGTTGGTCTAGTTAGTGTCAGATACTAGCTGGGATAATGTTGGTAGAGTTAGTATCAGATACTGACTGGGATAATGTTGGTCTAGTTTGTATCAGATAATGGTTGGGATAATGTTGGTAGGGGGGGGTTGAAAGTCACCTAGGTAAAGTTAGCGACAGCGCATCTGTTCCATTGGTAATAGCATTTGGCAACAATTATTATTTTTTTTTACATACAGTGAGAAGTCTAATGTTAGCTTGCTGTCAAGAATTGGGCCTGTTTCTAATCTTTGCCAGCTAGTTAGTTACAGTAGCTAATAACTAGCTAACACATATAACTATAAAGAACACAAAGAGCAGTTAACTCATGGCTAACTTATGTAAAATAGTCAGATAATTTGGCTAATGGCAGACAAAACAGACCGGCTCCAGCCTCAACATGATCATACTTCAATTAAACACAACATTTTGCAATTCAGTAATAGTGTCCTAGATTATCAACTGCTGATTTAAAATATTCCATAAATTAAGTCACCCCCAAAAAGTACACCTTAAGTTGAAAGGATTTGCTTTGGACTAGTAGACTAAAACTATAGCCTATAATGCTTAAAGGACTTGAGACTTGACTTGGACTTGCATGCAGTGACTTGAAACTTGACTTGGACTTGCATGCAGTGACTTGAGACTTGACTTGGACTTGCATGCAGTGACTTGAGACTTGACTTGGACTTGCATGCAGTGACTTGAGACTTGACTTACACTTGTCTGAAGTAACTTAAAGACAAGTCTGATCGACTGGGATAACATTAGTGTCAGATATTGTTTGGGACAATGTTTGTAGAGTTAGTATCAGATATTGGTGAGGATAATGTTGGTTTGTTACCAGTAGAAGATAATGACAGGAATAATGTTGGTCTAGTCAGCAGAAGATTGTGACAGGGATAATGTTGGTCTAGACAGCAGTAGAAGATAATGACAGGAATACATTTGGTCAAGTTAGCAGTAGAGGATGTTGACCGGGATCATCTACATAGTAGTAGGTCATGACTGAGGTAATGTTTGTAAAGTCAGTAGTAGATCTTGACCTGAATGTTTGCTGAATATGGTTGGAACTTCAATGTTCTAAATTCAATTATGGGGATTTTCATTCTATTCGATTCTCTATCTTTGTTCTCTCTATTCATTGCTCTCTCTGTTTTCCCCCTATCTGTTCTCTTTCTCTCTCTCCGTTTTCCTATCAGTGCCTCAGGGATGGTCAGTAAGGATCCAGAGAACATTACCTAATGCTTCAGGACTGAGGCCAGACCATGTTATGGTTTATATAGATCATGACCTCCTAATAATGCTGGATTGGATCTGAGAAATGATTGTCGGAAAACAAAATACCTCGGCAGTCTCTTAGTTAACCAGCAATTGTGCCATTACCCTGGCATACATCCAAAACAGTGTCACATAGCTGGCGCAGGATGCTAATCAACGCAGAGACGGGCACCCGCGTGCCCATAAGCTCGTAATGTACCGCTGGACCGCAAAGTGAATGATTACTAACGCTACACAACCCGCTGCTTCACACGGTTCCCAAGCTCATCAGGATGAATAGCACAGCAAAGCAGGTTCAGGCAGAGAAGGCCAATGAGACCACATTACAGCTGAGGACATCGCAGCGAGTGTTTTTAAACCCACAGTCAACTCTACCGCTTCCCTAAGGTCACATTCAGCTGCGTTTAGCCGGCCATTTGCTTAATGTGTTCAACAGATACTGAGTGAAGATGCATTCAGCAACAGAAACATTATAATTGAACCACTGTCCTAAGAACAGTATCTTTCCTGAAGCGTGTCCTTAAACTAGCAGTGAGCCTTGCTGCACATCTTTTCCAAGTACAGAGCGGGCCAAGCTCCCGGTGGCAGACAGTGTGCTGGATAATGGCCTTGACGTCATAACATCTATAAACCTCGCTCAGGTGCCTGTTTGTTTTCCTTGGAAGTGGAGGACAGTCATAAAATAAGAATCGGACCAAAAAAGCGAAACAATAAATCCCTGGTAACACTTTAAAGAATGTTAAGTAGAATTGGTGTTCAAATAACCCTGTCAGGAACCACCCAGAGATGGAAGGAGAGAGGAACTGGGACAGAGAATGAGACCGAGAGGGAAAGAAATGAGAGAGGGAGTAGGGTAACAGACAGAGAGAGGGGGAGAGAGGGAAAGAAATGAGAGAGGGAGTAGGGTAACAGACAGAGAGAGGGGGAGAGAGGGAAAGAAATGAGAGAGGGAGTAGGGTAACAGACAGAGAGAGGGGGAGAGAGACAGGGGGAGAGAGGGAAAGGGAGGGAAATGGAGAGATTGGGGAGAGGGAGACAGGGAGGGAAAGCGGGAGGAAGAGGGACAGGGAGGGAGGGAAAGGGGGAGGGAGGGAGCGAGGGAAAGGGGGAGGGAGGGAGCGAGGGAAAGGGACGGTGAGGGAGGGAGACATGGAGAGAAAGAGAGACAGGGAGGAGAGAAACAGAGGGAAAGAGAGAGGAAGACGGAGAGGGAGAGAGGGAGAGAGACCAGGAGGGAGGGAGGGAGGGAGGGAGGGAGGGGGTCAGCACCACCTCTCACATGGCACCAGGCTAGTTAAGGTCTTCTCTCATAAACACACCAGAGTCCACAGGAAATACACTGACAATGTACTCACACCTCGCACACCCTGAGAAGGCTTTTCAGTAACAGTCCGACTGGACGGATCCAGTTCTAGTCAGAACAGTACCAGCTCAATGTGACTGGACGGATCCAGTTCTAGTCAGAACAGTACCAGCTCAATGTGACTGGACGGATCCAGTTCTAGTCAGAACAGTACCAGCTCAATGTGACTGGACGGATCCAGTTCTAGTCAGAACAGTACCTGCTCAATGTGACTGGACGGATCCAGTTCTAGTCAGAACAGTACCAGCTCAATGTGACTGGACGGATCCAGTTCTAGTCAGAACAGTACCTGCTCAATGTGACTGGACGGATCCAGTTCTAGTCAGAACAGTACCTGCTCAATGTGACTGGACGGATCCAGTTCTAGTCAGAACAGTACCTGCTCAATGTGACTGGACGGATCCAGTTCTAGTCAGAACAGTACCTGCTCAATGTGACTGGACGGATCCAGTTCTAGTCAGAACAGTACCTGCTCAATGTGACTGCACGGATCCAGTTCTAGTCAGAACAGTACCTGCTCAATGTGACTGGATGGATCCAGTTCTAGTCAGAACAGTACCAACTCAATGTGACTGGACGGATCCAGTTCTAGTCAGAACAGTACCAACTCAATGTGACTGGACGGATCCAGTTCTAGTCAGAACAGTACCTGCTCAATGTGACTGGACGGATCCAGTTCTAGTCAGAACAGTACCTGCTCAATGTGACTGGACGGATCCAGTTCTAGTCATAACAGTACCAGCTCAGTGAGTGACTGATTCCGGAACAGAAAGGTACTTGGCCTTGACAGCTGGGCTTAAGACCCACAGCAGAGAGCTCAGAAAGAGAAGGTAGAAAAGGACTGAAAGGAAGAGGGGAAGAAAAGAAAGACTGAAAGAAAGAGGGAGAGAGTGATAAGGAAGAGGAGGAGAGGCAAAGGCTTCTGGCTCACCTACCAGTGAACTGCCTCTGATACTTCACTATCTATAGTTGGTCTGATTACATCGCTGGCTGTGAACTCTGCTTAGATCTTCTCAGGTCTGTATGCATGCCTGCCTGTCTGACTGACTGTCTGTCTGCCTGCCTGTCTGTCTGTCTGTCGGCCTGTTGGCCGGAACGCCCATACTTTTACGGTGTGTTTGTGTACATCTGTCTGTCTGTCTGTCTGACCAGCCACAGTGATACACGAGGCAGTTGCGGTCAGGGAGGGGATGATGAGGTGGCTGAATGACCAGGTCAGACCACCACTTCTGCACGGGCAGAGGCGGACCCACAACTCCAATCAGTCATTGTTATCAGCATTAGCTTGTAGAGAGATAACGGGCTGAGCGCACAAATTACTGAAACTACCCGTAACTCTGCTGAGGAGAACATCGTGCAGCTCCATCCATCCCAATCATGTCACCACAGGGAGGGGCAGCACATGCGGGGATTAACATGACAACGTTTAGTCCACTGAGACAGAATAATGGTTCTGCGAAAAGCTGGGTTCTCATAGAACGCAGTCCGAGGTCACGCGGGACAGCCTCCTGGGGGTGGACGGGACAAAGACCAGCCAATCCAGGGAAATGCAGAGATATACACTACCTTAAATTACACATGCGTTCACGGAGAAGACATCTCTACTTTGAATTTACAAGGTCCCAAGATACGACAAGACGTTTATGTCAGGTCTCCTGCTGACAGCTTTGAAATACGACAGCAATTACAAGATGCTTCCTTTGAACAGTGCACAGCAAGATCTTCAGATGCGATTGTTCTACCACCTTTATTTATGACTCACAACTTGAGTCAGGACGTCTATCTTAACATCAAGAATAATTGTAAAAAGGGCAAATTTGATGAAAGAAAAATTGGGAATATCGCAGTTTAGCCTGAAGTGGTGATAGCGCATGAATTACTGAGCTCTCCTTTAAATCTGTCTGCATGTTAGATGATTACATGAAATACACTTCCTGAACTGCTGCTGACCATGAATAAAACAATTCAGTGGACAAGAAGATACCGACCCAACTTTAAGAATTGACTCCAATAAGACAATCTAAACAAGGATGATTGTGATGTATCACTGCGTCAGAGTTCATAAAGTTAAACATGGACACACAGAGAGAGCGGCCCTGGCGAGAGCTAGATTAAAGTGAGATATGGTTGTATTCCAGTTCATTTTAAAGTTACACCTGGAATTTAAGACATGAACGTTCTGCTGGCACTGGAACTCCACATGCTGTTATGTGAGAGGCTGTGCTTCCCACGTAGCCCTAATACTCAAAACATAACGATCAGGACCGGGAGACGGGACGCCTAACACCACACAACCGACGCTTACGGACAGAGAACTGTAAAAAATAAAAATAACATAGTGAACAGCAGACAGGTTCAGCGTGCTATTCACCCTGCGGTTTGAGACGCTAGCACCCACTAATGAGAAAGCATTGGCTAGCTGGCTAACCGACACAGACTGTGTCAAAATGAAGTGGTTTAACTCATTATTTTATATCCGGTGCTGGAGTACAAAAACAAAACAACTTGTGTCACTGTCCAACTACTAATGGACTGATCCTGTATCCACCTTGGAGTTAGATGAACCAACAGCGTGACCTGATTGTTGGGGCGAGGGTACCTACTGTGATGGAATAGCACCTCTCTATCCATCTCCATCTCCACTACTACAATCCACAGACCCCCCCCCCCCCCCCAAGATACACACACTACCCTAACATAGGTTTATTTGGGTAGAAAATGAGTATCCCCTTGTTTAACATATCTCACGTACTGTCATCACACAATATTTATTTGTAGAGGAGAGGGAGAGAAAGACGAGAGAGTGTAGGAGGGGGAGAATGGGACGGGAGGTGAGGGGAGAGAGAGAGGAGGGAATGGGAAGTGAGGTGAGGGGAGAAAGAAAGAGAATGGAGGTGGGTGGGAGGTGAGGGGAGAGAGGAGGGAAAAAGAGAATGGAGGTGGGGGGGAGGTGAGGGGAGAGAGGAGGGAGAAAGAGAATGGAGGTGGGGGGAGAGAGAGGAGGTGAGGGGAGAGAGGAGGGAGAAAGAGAATGGAGGTGGGGGGAGAGAGAGGAGGTGAGGGGAGAGAGGAGGGAGAAAGAGAATGGAGGTGGGGGGGAGGGTGAGAGGAGAGAGGAGGGAGAAAGAGAATGGAGGTGGGGGAGAGAGAGGAGGTGAGGGGAGAGGGGTGAATGAGAAAGAAGACCTGTGAATGGCCAACAGACATTCTCTTTCCATCACAGAGTTTACTGAACTCCTCATTTCAAACAGGAGATCTGTTTATGAGAGAGTTTCACACAATCTGGACCTCTGGCCAACATATTTATACCACTTATGTGTGCTTGCTTAGATAGAGTGAGGATGAATGCCAGTGTGTGTGTGTGTGTGTGTGTGTGAAGGAGAGAGAGAGAGAGAAAGAGTGAGAGTCTGAGCTCAATTTGGAAAAGACTATGGGGTAATTCACATGATTATACCCGTTTCCTAACGTCTCCCACAACTCTACACCTGCTCTCTGTGTAAACCCAGCCTAAATGCATTCCACATCATGACTTTATCATTTCCTGGGAGGAAGCTGCAACGTAAATTCTCCAAGTTTCATGTGATAAAGTGGCTCCTCGCCAGCAGGATATAAAGCATTTCTATCCAACATCAAAGTACAGAGGTTTTGCTTGGCTGATTGTTAACATAATGTAAACCTTATTACAGAAAGAATAATACATACTTCCTCCATCTCAAAGATGAAGTATAGGGATAGTACTATATACAAAAAGAACTACATATAGCATGGAGGTAGTACTACCTAAACACAGAACTACATATAGCATGGAGGTAGTACTACCTAAACGATAGAAATACATACAAACAAAACTACATGCATTCCAGAAAAAACACCACATACCCACGCGCACGAAGAACTACATATAGTAACTCAAGGGGTGCAACACCGACGTGGTTTCAAGTGATATTGGCACCATTTTTATCCTTTTCTAGCTACAGTGTTTTGTGCACCACTGGGGAGAATATGTTGCATTATCTTTCCAACATTATGTGGCTGACAAACCTCGGCTAAACACGCGAACCTTAGCCAACGCGGCTGAGAAATCCAGTGAAACTTCATGAGGAACATAAGGAATTAGTCACGCTGTAGCACACAAAAAGCTGAATTTGCTAGAAAACTAGCTACTTCTACCGAGTCATTAACTAGTTACCTAACATGAGATCTCACAAAGCCTCCTGACTGTTTTCTGCCAACATTCACACTAGCCTTAAATTTGAGACCGTTTATTCATGAACATTTTATTAAACTCACTTCAAAAAGGCCTTAACATGCATGCTGTACTGCACACACACTGTATGTATATAGAAACTCCATGAGGATACAGTGCAGAAGTATTTAGACGGTGACACACTTTTAGTTGTCTTAACTCTGGGGTTAAAGTACAGAGTATACTTTGAGGGCATTTTCATCCATATTGGTTAAAACCAAAGACAGACAGAAAGACGGTGAGTCAGACCGTCAGAAACCAAAACAAACAGAAAACACAAACCATTTTCCTATTACAAACATTTATTGCACATCAATTCAACTCCCAGTGCAATATTTTCACTTAGTTTGTCGAGCACTGAAAGCATGGCGATCCGAATAAACCTTTGAACTCTTGACACTTGAGGCCTCTGAAGGACATAATAGGCTGGGCGGTTGCAAAGTGGCCACAAGAGGGCAGTGATGTCACAGAGACTTGGCATAGGTCAGGGATACATCCTTCATAGCGTAAGGAGAGGGAGGGAGAAAGAAAGACATGGGAGAGAACGATGTAGAAAGAGCAGTGGCCAGCCCTGAGAACAATCCCTTCTGGCTGTAGCATATACAAGCAGGAAAGAACAGGAAATAGCACAAAAGATTAAGACAGCAGAGTATCAAACAAACGCGCGTAAAAATGGCCATAAATAGAAGCACTCTGGACCACCCAAACATCAGCTTCTAACTCAAGAGTTGACCATGTGTTGTTATAAGGCTTCTAGAAAGGTCTTGACTTTGCATACACAAGAACAAAGAAAAATAAATATTTAATTTTTACTTATTTTTAAATCATCTCTTTATGTTCATTTTTGAAATATAAAAACATAATATATATATATATATATTCATGAGGTATTCCCCAGATGCTCCTTCAGTCTTATGATGTGTAAGGAAACAAATGACCTTGGTACAGAGAGCTGACTGGCTGCGAGGATGCACTAGAGCCCACCCTCTCACCCAAAGGAAGGTTATTGGTGCTTAATGATCATATCAGCCTTATGACATCATGCGGTTGGCCAAAGGCACCGTCCGGCCCAACAGGATGAGATTCTAGCAATTACACAGAATTATTATAATGTTCACAATTTCAGAGTGTTATTTCGACCTTAGAGGGTGGAAATATCAAACTCAACGTGAAGCTCACTCGCAATATTTAAAACTTTTCCAGTCAACTGTGCCTTCGTACTGCAGCATGAACATTCACCTGTAACAACAAACAATGTCCCATAGAACACCGCCAACTAATGTAATTATGTCATTTCAACACTCACCCTCTCTCTCCCCTCACCCTCTCTCTCCCCTCACCCCCACTCTCACACCCCCTCTCCTCCGCCCCGCTCTGGCACACTCCCCCCTCCATAGGCCTACTGGACCCATGTAAAGCCCAGGTCATTTCCTAAACACCAGGGAGATGTTAGAGATGTGTCTGTTGAGGCAGACTGCTGGGAATAAACAGGATGGGAAATCCACTGCGTTATTGCTCTCTGTCCAAGTCCATCCGTCCCTCCCTCCCACCTCCCCCTTCTCTGCCTACCTCCCAAATCCCCCACCTCCTTCTCTCCATCACACAGTTTGGGGCTGAGTGAGTTTAGAGTACAGTGTAGCAAGAGGAGTGGAGTTGCAGAGATAATCTCACACACACACACACACACACACACACACACACACACCTTCACAGTCAGATGTCACAGAGGGAGGTCCCCTGCTGTCTGACTGTGAAGGTCCCAGGTAGGTTTGCAAGAGGACAATCTATGCCTGATGCAATCCGGAAATATAATAAACTTAGCTGTGAAGTGCTTCTAAAACTAAAACCGGAGCGTCGCCGGATAATCTTCTCAAAGTGTGTGTTTTGCTGTTCCAAACTGTCCCATACTGCGTTTTCACAAAAACACTGTTCCAGAGCAGTTGTGAGCACCCTTCAAAAGCTGCAAGTAATTACTTGTGAGCCTTAAAGTGGCGACCGCATCCAGGCGGGACACTGCACTCATTTCAACTCCCAAATGGTGTTTATTAAGCCCACGTTTCAACTAAGACCCACTGTATCCATAAAGAGTGGCGTTGAGACTCTGCGGCAGAACCCTGCTTCGGTTTTGTCACTTTCTGTTCACAGCATCTTTCTCAGCCCGACAGGGCCCCCAGCAGCCGAAGACAACTGCACACATGTGAGAACGAAATCGTTGAGGATAATGAGGCCCCCTACCCAGGGGGCGCCTGGGTAGTTAACTACCGTCAAACTGAACTGTGTTAAACTACTGTCTAGAGGGGGCGCCTGGGTAGTTAACTACCGTCAAACTGAACTGTGTTAAACTACTGTCTAGAGGGGGCGCCTGGGTAGTTGAAACTGAACTGTGTTAAACTACTGTCTAGAGGGGGCGCCTGGGTAGTTGAAACTGAACTGTGTTAAACTACTGTCTAGAGGGGGCGCCTGGGTAGTTAACTACCGTCAAACTGAACTGTGTTAAACTACTGTCTAGAGGGGGCGCCTGGGTAGTTGAAACTGAACTGTGTTAAACTACTGTCTAGAGGGAGGACCTGGGTAGTTAACTACCGTCAAACTGAACTGTGTTAAACTACTGTCTAGAGGGGGCGCCTGGGTAGTTGAAACTGAACTGTGTTAAACTACTGTCTAGAGGGGGCGCCTGGGTAGTTGAAACTGAACTGTGTTAAACTACTGTCTAGAGGGGGCGCCTGGGTAGTTGAAACTGAACTGTGTTAAACTACTGTCTAGAGGGAGGACCTGGGTAGTTGGAATGTATTCAACTCCCACCTGAAACGAACCTGGCATCTTGTCATCTATGATGTAGTGTTTCTGAATGAAGACCACTATCTAGCTGAGGGGTTGCTCCGGTGAAAGTACTGGGTCATTAGGGTGCTGAAATATTTTGTGTTCACACCTGCCGCTGAGACGTTGAGACACACCTCCCACGTGCGGCTATGCTTCACAGTGAT
The DNA here is from genome assembly GCF_011004845.1 of Esox lucius. Taxonomy (NCBI): domain Eukaryota; kingdom Metazoa; phylum Chordata; class Actinopteri; order Esociformes; family Esocidae; genus Esox; species Esox lucius. Next base: position 29,151,430 of record NC_047584.1, on the reverse strand, counting down.
CTACAAGCCTCTGTCAGTCACACTGTTCCACAAGGCTACATTAAAGCACCCTCAATGTGAAAAGGGTTGTAAAACACTAAAAATAACCACATTCCTGATGAATAACTGGAGCCCTCCCACAGCTGCCAGGGACAGGAGATAGTGATAAGAGGATGAATGAGAGAGGAGGTATGAGGGGAGAGGAGGTGTTTGATGAGGAGGTCTGGGGAGAGGAGGTAGGAGGAGAGTAGGGCTGAGAGGAGTCTTAGAGGAGAGGAGGAGGTACTGTATGACATTAAAATAATTTTAAGTCACCAGGACGCTCGACCCAGGAGATGACATGAAGCATGGATGTAAGGAGAGCAGATTTCTGGGTAAATACATGTTCTCAGAGGGACAGGATCATGTTACACTGTCACTCCAACATTTCTAAACAAACTAACTCCACATGACTGTTGACAGGTTAACCTCTTACATGTTCTAATCCTCCATGAAATATCACCAGTACCCACGGCCCATTAACACCACATAATAAGTCATTTCGTATCCAGTTACAAGTCTTTCATTAACAGATCAAGTTGTGTTTTCTTTCCACTCAGTTACCTAAGAACTCTTCAACTTCGAATGAACATCCTAAAGTTATTGGTAATTTTCCTTTAAGAAAATGCAGGACCAGCTGGCAAAAATTATTAATAACGATGATATTTTAAGTGTGACTGCTAAAGAAAATCAAACTAATTAATTTGGTCAATGAGTTTATTCAATGTGCATCTCGGAAAATGAGAAGAGGGCTGTTATGAGTGAACTCCGCGAACTCCAAGGAAACATGGCTCTGTCCCTAGCCTGTAGATCAACAGAAGCTGCTCTGATGTTCAGGGGCCAACGGCATTGCTGGATTGTGTCACCAGAGATGTCGAAGAGCCAATCAGGGGTGAGAAAGCAGACTGTCAGATACAGCCAACAGGGAGGATGTGAAGCAGAAGGGAAAAGCCCTGCTGATCAGAAGCCTCCAGTCCATCTCTCAAGCCCAGGGGTCCAGGGTGACCTCCCATTCACATCAGCTCAGCTCTACTGGAGCCTGGCCTCACCCCAGGACCCTACCAACATGGCCACACTTTTACCTCACCACCTGCTGGGGCAAGAGCAGCCTGGTGCATCTCACGATAAGGCCCTTCCTCTAAACTAACACCCCCGTCTTCTCTGGGGGGCTGTGTACGCAAGAATCCAGGCCAGAGACCCAGGCCAGAGACCCAGGCCAGAACAGGAGCGGCGGGCCTGACAGCGGAGGGCCAGGCCCTGATAAGGGAGGTGTGAACAGCAGGGGCTGGTCCGGACCAGCATGACAGGGCTCCCCTGGTCAACCAGCCAGGCAGGGTCCAAGGCTAGGCTGGGTCACTCTGCCCTCTACCGGGGCTCTAATCCCATCATGTGGTCCATGACAACCCCCCCCTCCCCCCCGATAACCCCCAACCCTTGCCGCCTGGGCCCCTGAGCTCCTTCACGTCTGCTCCTTATCACACGGTGGGGCCGGGGGGGGGGGGGTTTCTGACAGAAGGTCAGAGTTCAGACCTTTGACACCTTAATCAAGTGGCATTAAAGCTGTTTCGATCTAATGGTCTAGCAGACTGAGCCAGCCAACGAGAGGGGAGCGTGAACGATGTCTAAGAAAATAGAACTTGAGGTAACAAAAATCCCTTTTGAGAGTATACCTTTTATATTTCAATAGCTTTGGCAATGTAAACAAATGATTTTCTTGCCAATAAAAAACCCTTTAAATAAAAGGACAGATAATGAAAGAGACAGAGAGAAGAAAGAAAAATAAAGAAACAGGAGAGAAACAGACTGAGTGAAGGACTGACTGAGTGACAGAGACAGATTACAGGCTTTATGTCAAACAGTATGTTCCACCTTCACAGGCTTTATGTCAAACAGTATGTTCCACCTTCACAGGCTTTATGTCAAACAGTATGTTCCACCTTCACAGGCTTTATGTCAAACAGTATGTTCCACCTTCACAGGCTTTATGTCAAACAGTATGTTCCACCTTCACAGGCTTTATGTCGAACAGTATGTTCCACCTTCACAGGCTTTGCGTCAAACCTTATGTTCCACCTTCACAGTGATAACCAACACTAAGATATCACTGCTTTGGTTGGACCAATTGGCTTGACGGCTCAACTGACTGAACGTCCGACTAGCGGACTGACTGGCAAAGTGACTGAAGAGTTAAATGACTGGCAAGATAAATGACTGGCTAGCTGACTGGCTGGCTAGCTAAATGAATGGCAGGTTACCTAACAGACTGGCTCGCTAGCTAAAGGAATGGCAGGTTAGCTAACTGACTGGTTCGCTAGCAAAATACATGGCAGGTTAACTAACTGACTGGCTGGCTAGCTAAATGAATGACAGGTTAGCTAACTGACTAGCTGGCTAGTTAAATGAATGGCAGGTTAGCTAACTGACTGGCTAGCTACCTGACCAGCTAGCTGACTGACTGAATAGTTAACTGACTGGCTAGCCAAATGATTAGCTAGAATGGCTAGCTTAACAGCATTGCCAGCTGACGTCATGGCCAGCTGACGGCATGGCCAGCTGACGGCATGGCTAGCTGACGGCATGGCTAGCTGACTGAGATCCAGCAAAAGCCTGGGGCGACACAGGCCGAACGTAATGCTGGGAAGAGTGTTGGCCATCACAGGCTTACTGTCATCATGCTGCACCTTCACTGGATTTTACAAAGCCTCACCCCGTCAAGTTGAGGAGGGAGTGATCCTATGATCCTCTAAAGCTGGGGAACTTCAAGAGAAAACCCCTGACACCCTAATCAACAGGCTTTAAAGCTGCTTTGACTGAAACGATTGACCGGCTGGCCGGCCGGCCGAATGGTGACTGGCTGACTAGGCCGATGCAATAGTCACAACGTGATGAGGGTGAAGGGTTTGGCTGTGAAATATCTGGAGACCTAATGACTTGGCGACTGAACCAAACTACTGGCTGGGTTGATGACTGGCTGGATCTATGAAGCTCTAAGTTTGTCACCACAACAAAACACATATGCCATGTCTGCATTATGAAAGACTGTCCATTCCTTTTCCACATTCATCGCCATGTCAACATAAGGCCTGTGGACAGGGTCTTAGAAACTCCGCCCCAGACCAAACGAACAACGGAGCGGGGACAGAGCCGGAGAAGGCTTCAGTCGAAATCAAACCCAAAATAGGAGAATGTCATTACATGTTGCGTCGTTATAATGAAGACCTCCCCAGTGCTCACACCCGGTGCACCCTACTGTAGGTGGATGAAGACACTGGACCCCAAGATGGAGCTACAGGACCCCAAGATGGAGCTACTGGACCCCAAGATGGAGCTACTGGACCCCAAGATGGAGCTACTGGACCCCAAGATGGAGCTACTGGACCCCAAGATGGAGCTACTGGACCCAGACATGGAGCTACAGGACCTCAAGATGGAGCTACTGGACCCCAAGATGGAGCTACTGGACCCCAAGATGGAGCTACTGGACCCAGACATGGAGCTACAGGACCCCAGGATGGAGCTACTGGATCCCAAGATGGAGCTACTGGATCCCAAGATGGAGCTACTGGACCCCAAGATGGAGCTACTGGACCCCGACATGGAGCTACTGGACCCAGACATGGAGCTACTGGACCCAGACATGGAGCTATTGGGCCCCAAGATAGAGCTAATGGACCCCGACATTGGAGCTACTGGACCCCAAGATGGAGCTACTGAAACTGAAAATGTATATTTCAGTCTTCCCCCTCTCTCTCTGTCCCTTTAGCTAAAACAGTTTCTCAAACACTCTCACATCCCCCCCACCACCCCCACTTCTCTCCAAGGGCAGCAGTAGTAGTTACTGTAATGAGTCTTAACGACTTCCCTGGCCGGGAGGGCCTGACTGACGAGGGGCTGTAGATCAGGCCTCTCTCTCCCTCACCTCGTATTGGTCCAGAGACTCTATGACTGGTCGTGCTGCTCTGTCTCCATTCATCACCCCCCCCCCCCCCCCCCCGCCTACTGTCCTGCCTGGGGCCCTTCGTCATCCATGCAGGGGCCTTTGCTACTGACCAACCTCCAACCCATTTACAGCATTTAGGGAGCATGGACCTCCAAGTGTCTGCCTAGCTTTCATCTAGCCCTCAATCACATCAAATTAGCCGCCTGCTGGTTACCCTGCAGCCAGCCTGTCCAACCAGAGGTTTCACACCGTTTTTCTGTCCTGTAACCGTAAAGAATGTGTCTGCCGCGCTGTTATCGGGGGAGACCATCTTGACACCAGAGGCCCCTGAGGCATGACTGTGGCCCCTCTGCCTCCCTGTTCATCACTCACCGTGTGTGTGTGTGTGTGTGTGTGTGTGTGCGTGTGTGTGTGTGCACGCATGCATGCATGTGTTCCGTTCTGCTCCCACCTCCCTGGCATGTGGCGCAGCGGAGTGGAGCAGCCTTGGGATGTCAGAGGCCCTGACACCTCCTCTACTCCTGCATACCACAGACACAGCTTAATTATCCTGTCAGAGGGACAGACAAGACAGACAGAAGGCCCAAAGGCGAAGCAAAGCCTGGACCTTGGGTGAATATCCTAGCCCAGCAGAGGTGTGCCTGATTGTGACACCCGCAGTCTCTCTGACCTCTCACCCCTACCCTCTCCCCTGCTCCAGACCCCACCCCATATCCAGATCCTGTCAGAAGGCTAGGCTGAACAACTAATAGACGCCAATATGTTAACATTAGCCCCAGCTTTAAAAACACCAGATCCCATTTCACAGTCATATGTTTTCATTATTAATTCCAGTAATGAGCAGAACACTTAAAGGCACTCATGCTGATTTCATGAAGAGATCTGGTGTCAAAATGTGCTGCTCTGTGACTCATGATATAATGACACTGTTATGGTTGACAATGGTCTGATCTGCCCTGGGCCTTGTGGCTTATGAAAATAAAAAAATATACGAGACAAAAGTAGAGAGGAAGAGACAGAGAGGGATGGAGGAATGGGATAAATGTGACATTCAGATAATAGTAGCAGTGGTAATGTTAGTGATTATAGCAACAGTGGTAATGTTAGTGATTACAGCAACAGTGGTAATGTTAGTGATTACAGCAACAGTGGTAATGTTAGTGATTACAGCAACAGTGGTAATGTTATTGATAATTGCAACATTAGGACATGTCATTGATAATAGCAACATTAGGACATATTACTGATAATAGCAACATTAGGAAATGTTACTGATAACAGCAGGAGTGGTACTTTTATTGATAATGCAACAGTGGTAGTGTTATTGATAATTGCAGCCTAAATTATTTTTTAAACTGACAAAGGGAAAACAGAGCCTGGACAAGACCAAGACTGGAACAGACAAGATCAGAGAAAAGAGAGGAGGAGAGAGTGGAGTGCCTGGCTGTCATAGCCTGTCTAACTACAGACAGAAGTAGCGTCATGTTACCAGGGAGGGAGGAGAGAGAGAGGGAGCAGGATGATCTCCAGCCCCCTGAGGTAGTAACTCTCCCTGGGTTAGAGGCTGTGTGACGGGCGACCCTCCTGGTCAGAGCTACCCCTCCACACAGCAGCCAGCAGTCAGGGCAGGCAGGCGGACATCGCCTCCCAGTCTGTTCCCATCACTAGACTCCATTAACATTCCTAGGCCACCTGGGGCAGAGAGGGAGAGGTCAGGCAGCCAGGCAGCCAGACAGACCGCGCCGACTACTCTGACTGTTCCGGTCCCTGTGTCCAGACTGCAGTAGCACCCAGAGGGAGGGAAAGAAGGGATGGAGATGGAGAAAGAGAGAGTGTGCGCCAGGAGGGCATGATGAGAGAAGTCGGCAATCAGCAGAACGGCAGGAGGGCAGAGAGAGGCCTGGAAATCCACCGGTTCAGCCAGCACTCTGCCACTGCCCTCGGCAATAACCCCACCAGTACACACCGCTGCCCGGCCACCCAGAGCAGGGCCCGGGTTTTACAGAGGACAATCAAAGTGCAGGCAGACCCGTGTTTACTAGAATGAAGCCAGAACCCAGGGGAGCAGACAGCCTCTGGACCACACTAAAGACTGAGTCTCCTTCTCCCTGACTGACTCATCCCCAGTCATAAAGCATGGCACAGAGTTGGCCTCTGGTGGCAATTACAATGTTTGTGTCTGTGTCTGTGTATGTGTGTGTGTGTGTGTGTGTGTCTGTCTGTGTATGTGTGTGTGTGTCTGACTGCATTTGCAGACTACAGGGGAAAATGTAGCCTGGAGCATACAAATGGCTTCCAACTGGGTGGGAGGGAGGGAGGCAGGGAGGGTGAGATGGAAGGAAGGAGGACAGGAGGGAAAATGGGAGAGTGGGAATGTGGGAGTGTGGGAGGGAGTGTGGGAGAGTGGGAGACAGGGAGGGAGGGAGGGCTAGGTGCCATGCATTCAGAGATCAGTCAGATCAACACCACTGATTCGCAACTGCAAAGATGTAGGAGAGGAAGTTAACATGAGCTGAATATTCCCTGGATGTGTCTACCACAAACATACATGATTAGTGCCATAAAAACATACAGAACTATAACATCATACAGAGCTAAACATACAAAACCATACACCATATAGGACATACTGTAAAAGAGATCAAACAAGAGATACATGATATGAACTCTACTGTTTTGTTATAAACTCCATCGTTCGGTAATAAACTCCAATGTTTCGTAATAAAGTACTATACTGCTGAGTAATGAACTCTACCGTCCTGTAACAAACCAATTTGCAGCGTACTGTACAACCTACAGAATGAAATATCAACTGGGAGACACAACGTGTGGACCTAGATAGACAGGGAAAATAAAAGTGTTACTCTGCCCTGTGAGGAACCTTTCACCTGGCCAAGTGTTGGGTCATACTCCATAAACACACACTGGCACATCTGTTCCATAACGTTTAGCTCATTATTATTGGACATATATTAGGTGAAATAAGCACTGCTACTAGGTGGAATGTAATAAGGCATGAAAGGATTTTTCTAGAACACTGTGACTTGAAGGTTCCATGATGGAACTGTGATATAACAGAATTCTAAAGCAGTTGGAAAACACTCCTACAGTAAGACTGTGAATCACGATAGATTTGGCGCCAAATGTTGATTATTAAGAAGCGTTCAGTTCATAACCAGTGAAATTAGAGAAATGTCAGGAGAACAAGTCAAATAAGCGGGAGGTTTGGGACACATGAGATCATTCATTTACAACATTTTTTTTTCTACTTTTCCTCAGTAATAGTAGAGAGTGAAACCACACACAATACGTGCATAAACACACACACACACACACACACACACACAATGTCACACACACACTCAAAGGTGTTTGGGATGGTTGTGGGGGTGAGACGCTACATTGTCATCATGGAGAAACGCCTTGATCGTCATACTTAGAGTCTTCATGTAATGAAACAAAAGTGGAAGACGAACAAACACCTTTATGGTCTATATTTAATCTAAATCTGCAAACACATGATAAAATGCTGGCGGACCAAACTAAGTAATTAATAGCCAGTAGATGAAACTCTCCCCGATTCAGATGTAGGGATGTTTAATGGAGAACAATGGCAAATTGTGGCAAGTCTGTCCACGCCTAAACCTCCCTGACTTAATGATGGACAGGCAAAGTCTGCACATTGCTCACTCACAACATTTGTATTCATATGATAAAATATGATAAAAATATATATTGAACCTAAAATTTAAAACAAAGGGTTAAAGGATTTTACAGAATCTTTGTATTAGGTCACTTTGTGTGAATGGTGTGATGGCAACAATGGCCACTTTATAAAAAAAAGAAGCATGTACTAAGCAGACACCAGGTTTCCCTCTTTCACAATCAGGTAATCTGCCAAGTAAAAGGTGGGACTGAAAACAGGGCCTCGCCATGCGACACAGTCAGTCACCTCTCCAACTCCCGGACAGCGTGGCAAAGCCAAAGCTCAGGCTACTTCACCAGGTCCCACCCCAATTGGGGCAGGGCCGCTTACAACTCGTCAAAGATCAACATCTCGATCAAAACATGCCACATATAATGAACATTATATCTTCAACCTCACAATCAGTCGTGTGTGCTTTCAGAGAAGGTTTTCACATTTTCAGGACACGTGCTGTATTCAGCAAAGTTGTTGGGGGCGGGCGTACAACCTTGTGATGTTGCTTGTGCTGTCGCTCTCCCGTTCTCCACGAGCGACCGAGGAGGACACAAGTGACTCTCAATCCAAGGCTAAGTCAGGGAGGTTTTAGGCGGACAGAAACAGTTTCAAGGTTTAGGCTCGCTGAAATCTGCCGTCGTTCCCGCTTTAACCCAAACGCTGTGACACAGAACGCAGCCCTTGGCCCGGGACGCACTTCGCACACGCACTGAGGTAAATGTTTGTTTAATTTAACGGGTAATGGCCGTATGACGTAAAGGACTGACACACAGGACACAGAGGATTGAGCGCCACAATGAAAACGCAATGTTTTCTCTGAGGACTTTGACATGGCAGTGGAACGTCAGTTTAAACATCATAAAGCATAACTGCAGGCTACTAGATGAATAATGGACATGCTGGCGGTGATACACAATGTCCACAGAACAAACGAAGAAGGCCAGAGTTAGAGCTCTCCGTAAAGAAAACCATGGAAATGCTCAAACATTGGCCAGTGTTTGTGTGTGTGTGTGTAGTATGTTTGACCACTGCGTTTAACCAAAAACAGCATCCAAAAAAAAAAAAGAAAACACACAAACGCAGGCTGCCTGAGAAAGAGAAAAAAACTGCTGAGTTTTGCCTCCACTACCTACAGGAAGAACAGACGGCCGGGTCCCACAAGCCTTGGCAGTGCTGAGGAAAACGCTGCACCGCTCTCTCTGCTGGACCTAGGGACACTGTCGGTACGCGGCCAAAGAATTTGAACACCTGGCCGGAATGACGCAGCGGCATTGCGAGGCAGTGAGTTAGACATGGAAACGTTCAGGTGTATGTATTTCACTAGTTCGGCCAGCAGCCAGACACAATACAGTACAGAGGTTACCTTTGTGGTGCCAGGGAACTAGGGCCAGTGCTTAAATACCCTGGACATGGGCCAGCAGCATTTATTGACCTGCAGGTTCTTTGAACCTTTAAATATATTGATGAATGACGTGGCCTTAAAAGGTAATGTGCTCTTATCTCCACCCAGCACATCAAGAAGAAGACTGTATTACAGAGTATGGCTCCTCTCTGGGTTTCTTCATAGGTTCTGATTCTACTAGGGAGATGTTCCTAGCCTTTGTGGGTCAATTTCTGGTTATTGTTTTCTCTTTGGGGTTTCCGGCTGGGTATCTGTAAAAGCTCTTTGTGACCACTCCTGTTGTAAAAAGGGCATTGTAAAATACTTTAGATTGATTAATTTACCAGTGGATGGAAACTCCACCACAAAGCACACCAGCTCTGAACACACAGAGGGCTGCTGGGAGCTGTAGTCTTATGTTGGTGGAAAGTGTAGTCAATCTTCTAGGATTATCTGCTCTCTTCTTTCTGCTCTTTGTTTCTTCTATCTTTCTATCCTTCTTTTCCCTCTGTGACTACATAACTCACTCATGTCTCTCTTGATCTCCGCATCTCACCTGATCACTCACTGAAAATACGGACTGAAAGAACACACAGCTGACACGAGGGCTGGTAAATGGTTGACGACAGCTAAAAAGACCTTGACTGTAATTCTTCAGTCTGTCGATCACTTGGACAAATCCAAATGTGATTTTGCCACTAACAGTGTAAAAAAGACAAAATACTTTCTACAACAGAGGCCAGTGCGTAGAGCGACAAAGCCCTCCAAGGCATCGCATCCTCTCAGTCATGTCTCACACTGGGCCTTTCTCCAGGTTGTCAGTGGTAGATTATTTAGTGCGTCCTCTCCAGGAGTCAGCTCTAAGACGGCGACCTTGTAATTAGCCCAATTGAAAAAGTCAAACAGACCTTCTACCTGAAGCGCACTCTCCTCTCCCCAATCCTACCCCCCCCCCGCCCCCCCCCAACCTCCACTGAGAAGGGAGAATTCCTCCACGGTGTCTACTATGTCACATTCCTTCTCCCTAATCCCCAGATCATCCTGGTTCCTACCAACCGATTCCCTTAATTACACGCTTCTAATTCCCAGAGAGCTGTGAGAAATCTCCCACCACAGCCTCCCCCTAACGACCCCTCCACCGCAGACCCATAATTAGCTTAATTAATTACAGCTCAACCAACTGTTCCAACATTAATCCCACATCAGTACCCAACTCCTTTCCCCTCATTTTGGTATCCCTCCCCAAGCTGGCAGAAAGACCCGCTGAACACTGTCTCTCCCCCCCGACGGTAACGTCGGAGGCTGTCGTCACGTCAACACCTCATAGCTGAGCTGAGGCAGGAGAGGGACCTTTGCACAACCGCCATCGGGCCACTGCAGGTCCTCTCCCCATCCACAAGCCCTCCCCATCCTCCCACGTTCACCCCATTCACAGCCTGCCGAGTCTCACTTCACTTGGCCAGTCAACCACGGAGATGGAGGGCCCAGCTGTTTGTACTGCCACCGACCGGGTCAGACCTGTATCTGCTCAGCTGTACATCTGAAGCGGCCGGGCCTCCTGAACTCTGGTTAGGTAGCCTGGGAAAGCTTTGCTGGTTTAGTTTTTGTATGAATCAGTAACCGCACAAACTGGAAAGCCATTGGGGCAACATCACAACAGCATCTGGATGTGGACAGAAGAGTCCTATCGACAACAAACGCATTGGAAAAGTAGGGTCTTTTATTTTGACAGAAATAGCCATTATTTGAGTTATTTAGTTATTTTTTTCAATAGATATTACAGGAGCTTCTTAGTCTTTCACGGACACCTCTTTTGTCCTCATGTCGAAAAACACCAATAGCAGACTCCAAAGGCAAATGCAAAACCCAGAATTATGACTACACATTGACATCTCGATAATGCCTGTAAATTAACTTTTTAATAATTGTGGAGGGCATTGTATATTTGGCAAACTGAAATAAAGTGATGAGTAAAGAAAAGGAAAAAAGAAGGGGTGTGATCTCGGAAAGGTTGGGAAAATATCTTCTCATTTTATAGATTTTTTTTCTTCTGAATTAGATTTTAGCATTTCACTTATTAGAAATATGAGCAAGAATATGTCTATGCTGGTCCACAGCAATCAGCACGCCAGGGATGTCCATGTCCAGTGGTGTGGGAATCCAGCTCTTGATTAAGAGATCCACTCGACCGGCCAATCGCTTCCGTTGTGCGGCGCTACATTTGATCTGACTGGCTGGAATGTTCCGACCTTTGATCTAATGACAACATTCAATTAGGAACGGTCAACTGACATGACCTCCCTGTGCTGCGCAGCCGGCCGGGTCCAGGGTAAAGAGTGAACTGGGAAATGTGGAAGGCCAGGGATTACCTGGGGACACAACACAACCCACGCAGGATGTCTCATTACAGCTCTACAGATACAGACAACATGGGGTGAGAACAGCTTGAGAACTGCATATATATCCATGTCTGTGTGCAAGTATCTCTCTGTCTGCACGTGTGTATTTTGTTTCAGTGTGTCTACGTGCAGCATCTGTGTGTGTGTGTGTGTGTGTGTGTGCAGCGGGAGAACAAACCCGACGGGACCATGACTAACTTTCACTGTCCCCCATTTTAGCTGACAGACAACTGGGAGGAGAAATAAAGGGTCTCAGCTGACACAAATAAAGGGTCCCAGCTGACACAAAGCAGACCCGGGGTCCCTCTTAACACAACGCTTCTTTAGAATTGCTCGGCCAGTCACAGCCCTGGCAGAATCACAGCTCTTGAAGAGTCGCTCAAGGCCTTTGAGTGGCCTCATGTAAGGCTAGCAGCTAGCTGAGTGTCTCTCTGACAAACATCAGGGATGAATTGCACCTTGGTGGGAAATCAATCCCGCAGCCCTGGGGCTTCCATTATGCCCAGTAGCTGACAGCCAAAAGGGCTACTTTCCAGCTGTTCCCCAGCCTGACCCCACCAGGACAACACACTTCCCCTGCACTAGCAGAGGCAACACTTCATTTTCCCATGATTTAGAATGTCCACGCGCATGCACGGACAAAGACACACACACAGATGCACACGCACGAACGCGCACACACACACACAGACACGTGCGCACACACACACACACACAGACAGACACACACACATAGGCACAGACAGACACACACACACACACAGACAGACACGCACAGACACATGTTCTATCTGGGAGGGGGAAAGGAAGGCCGCAGAGTGAGAAGAAATCACAAAGCGACAGTGTGTTATTTTTTAATAATGAATAACTGAGGATAAACCCCTCCAATATGCAGACGAAAGCAGAAGCCTGTATTTGTGGAGGTGAATGTATGGGACAAACAATCCCTCTTGTTAACTGCAGACAGTACAGTCTAGAGTGAATTAATGATTAGGGCCTTAGTTTCACATCAGGCAATTATCTCTCCAAGCCTGCCCCCCCCCCCCCAAATCCCTCCCCCGATGGACGTTCCGCTGTTAGACGAGAAGCAGCGCTGACCCAGAATGCCCCGTGTTCACTACGGCAGGACTCTCTCTCCTCCTCCTCTCCCATTCCCACCTGATGAATGCTGACAGTTTGACAGTTATCTACAAACACCGCCCCCCCGCCCCTCCACCCTCCCACCCCACCACCACACCCCCCCGCCCCCAGCCTCACACACACCCTCCTCCACACCGCATCCCTGCTCCATGTGCCTATTCACACGGCCGAGATCAACGAGACCTTCCAGGAGGTGTGCGTGGACGTACACTGCTCGTGCACGACGTGCGACCGGCGTGAACCGTGCGGATCCGCAGCGTGGTCAGGTGACGTGGTTCAGCGGGCTCAGAGGTCCAGGGGACGCCCGTGTGCAGACAGACAGTGGAATGAGCTGTGCGCGTGATACGGTTGAAGGACGGCGTGATCTCCGGCCGGAGCCTGCCAGCCAGCCAGCTCCTCCTGTTCACAGGGTTATCGAGGCAAGCCTGGAGACGATGAAGAGGAAGGTCGGAGGAGGAGGAGGCCTGCAGGCAGAGCTAAGCGTCACTGCAGAGGATGAGATGTCGGTTAGCATTACTGCAGCCCTGCTGAGCACGGTGATAACAGGGATGTCTGTCTGTCGGAGAGGTGGAGGGACAGAACAAAAGCTTGGTGTGGAATAAACGGGTACAGGGAGGAAAGGCCAAAAGGCCCAGATGCCAGGGGCATGAAGGTCCATTCAATCTAAAGGGAGGAAATGCCAAAAGGCCCAGATGCCAGGGCCATGAAGGTCCATTCTATCTAAAGGGAGGAAATGCCAAAAGGCCCAGATGCCAGGGCCATGAAGGTCCATTCTATCTAAAGGGAGGAAATGCCAAAAGGCCCAGATGCCAGGGGCATGAAGGTCCATTCTATCTAGACACCGTTGCCCTGGAGTAGAAAAGGAATTACAGACACCTTGGCCCAGACACCTCCAGAGACTTCCCACCATGACTCAGAGGGACAAGTTAAGAAGGCCTTTCTACGCCATTAAACACAACGCTGAACTGGACCTCCCAGCCAGGCGGTGGCAGAAAATCCTCCAATCCTGTTGTGAGGTCTGGGGTCTCCTTAACAACCCAGAATTCGACAGAAATTTCCAGGTGCACAATGAAAAACCTCACATAGGCCTACTCCATGCAGAGTTGAATTTGGATGATAACCGCTAATTATCTGCATCCAGAAATGCACTATTAAATTCCATAATCACCTGAAGGAAAGCAATCCCTAGACCTTCAATTACAAGGAACTAATCTTCAAGGAGATGAATCCAGGGAGGAGCTTATATATCCTTAGAAAAGCAACACTGTCAGACCCAACCAAACAACGAGCAAAAAAACAAACAGAACTACCTGACCCCTTTAGAAGAATAGAGCAAAATGCAGAGCAAAATGGAATAGCATCTTTACATTAACAAAACCTATGTACACACTATGTGAGCTTGAAATTGCTGAAGAACTTGGCATTGCTCTTCAGTGAGATGTTGCCCCAGGCAGACCCAATGTTACAAAAGGCCAAAGAAAGCACCTTTGACTGTGAGACAGGAGTGAGAGAGAGAGAGAGAGAGAGAGATGGGGATACAGAGAAAGACACAGAGAAGGAGAGAAAAAATAAATAAAAAAAGAGTAGAGCTTTGAGAACATGGATCAAAAAGCTTCCGCATGATGGATGAAGAGAACATGGAGAGCTTTTAAAAGGTCCTAATCGAGGTGCTACGTTAGGAGCCCCAGATTAGCACCCCATGCAGGGACACAGAACACCCTTAATGGGGTACGGTTTCAACAGCAGCCCCTCTAAAGGCCAGCCACACTCCCATCTGTTGTCATTAGTCTCTGCAGAATGGCATGTCTCTGCATCTCTCTGAGGCAACACACAACTGTCCCACACATCTAAGGCCAGACCACTTCACTCACACACACACACACACACACACACACATGCACACACACGCACATGTGCGCGCAGACAGACAGCGCACTTATGCACACAAACAAACAAAAAATTTATGAAACAAAATCACACACTCCCATAACAGACTAAAATTAAGGATATGAAGTCTTGCAGCAAAAAAAGCACACACACACACACACACACACACACACACACACAAAGCACACAAACACACATCTGAGAAATACCCCAAGCATTGTCCATTGTGTTCCCTAACTAATAGAAGATGTGGCTGGAAGCTGCCAAGCATGGGAAAGTACCCAGCCTGTCAGTCGATGGAGGACCATGGGCTTGGTGAGAGGACTCAACCATGTTTACAGAGTGTCAGCTAAGGTGAAGCCCTCGTGAGGGAATTCATCAAAATGTCCCACGTAACGCTGACACACAACACAACGATAAGTATAATCCCATTAATGGAACGTCATAACGGCAGGACTGTGTGGAACCGCTCGGGGAACCGCTCGGAGAACAGCTGTAAACTCTGTCAGCGCTCCCCCCGGCCCGTCCCTCTCATGCGAGGCCAACCGTCTCAGAGAGCAACAGGTTTAAAAGCCATTAGACGACCAAACATGTTTACTATTACAGCACTGCAGCATTCCCCCAGGGATTAATCTCTGCGCCTTTCATAATTCCTCTCAATATGTTTAAATTAAGATTAAGCATCGCTTTGTTCCTCTATTCCCACAGTGATGGGAGGCTGACGGGCTGAGGGAGGGGGGGGTCGGTGTGTGGGGGGGGGGGGGGAGTATGGTAAAGAGATCAGCAGCTATATGGGGAACATCTTTACCATTTGCCTCAGCTCGGTGTGTTTGATTAAATGTAGCATTTTCAAATCCCAGAGTTCTGAGAAAGGCATAAATCAGCGCACGGCTGCAGCTGCTGGAGTGCCCGGGGAACACACAGAGACCACCCCCTCCCGGGAGAACTGGTGGAACACCTGCAGGCCCCGGGTCGCACCGCCCCCAAGGTTCTCCACGAACGCTTCTCACACGCCCCTTGCCCTCCGCTGTTCTCCCCCTCCCCCAGAGTGACCAGCCTCTTGGCTCCATCTATCCACGGCGAGAGGGCAACGGGCCAAAATGACACCGGCTGACTGGCCAACTGATCTAATGACTGGCTGGGAGGCTAGCTGGCTGGCTGACCTGTGGTCTTGCGCTCCAGGCCGACGATCTGTCAGTTCATGCCCTCTGTTCAGACCCCCCCCCCCCCACCAGCCCCCCACCCGCCTCGTCCATCCGTCATTCCACACACACACGGATGGCTTTTTAATAGCCACATTGATTTCTTATTTTTCATTGTGTCATAACATCATGACACAAAACGCACATATGAATCACTTTTGTACAAAAGAGACAGAAATACCCCCCGCCGCCACAAGAAGAAATGTACTTGGCTGTAATGACGTCTCTGTGAGCGCCAGAGAATGGAGCTGGTGCCGCAGCCATCTGGAACAACGGTCTCAACTCCGTCAACTGGGAGGGCCACATTGCACAGCAAAGGGTTAACACCATATATGAAAATATTATACGCCTTTGGACTCATAAAAAGGACATTTCAAAGCAGCGTTCCTCAGTTTTCTTTGTAATAAATCCAAGGCCTTTAATTGTGTCTAATTTACTAGAATGTTCCAACCTCAGTCGTGTTAAACAGAACCAGACAGGTCTTTAGTAGCAGGTCGGCATACAGGAGTTTGTCTGCTAAGTGGAGGCCAAGGCGGACTACTCATTTTCTAAGTAAATTGGAATTTGTTTTGTAATTGTCTGACAATAAACAATTAGAGGGAAAGCAGATGTTGGTTGGGAAGACCACTGCCCCTCGAATAATGAACTGACCATAATTATTTCAAGGCGATTAAAACTTCACTATTCAAACGGTGCTTTCAAGGTTAAAAAAATGTTTACTTCTGTCAAAGCAATGCGATTGAGCCGTCAACAAAAAAAGCATTTCTCAATGAGTGGTGGAGTAGTGATGGAGGACATGTAAAAGGTGAGATGAAGGAGTTATGGAGGACATGTAGGAGGAGAAGTGGAGGAATAAATGGAGGACATGAAGGAGGAGAGACTGGTGTTATTAAGTAATGTTCTGGTTTTATCAAGGTTCTCAGTCCAGTAAAGCCAGACTAGACAACTGGAATAAAGACCACTGGAAAGAGAGATAACTGTTGTTGTTTAGAGAATAATACAAAAGAGAATCAAGACCTGTACTGTACCCTACTTCCTGTCTCTGCACCGTACTTCCTGTCTCTATAATGAACTTCCAGTCTTTGCACTGTACTTCCTGTCTCTATAATGAACTTCCAGTCTTTGTACAGTACTTCCTGTCTCTATACTGAACTTTCTGTCTTTGTACTGTACTTCCTGTCTCTATAATGAACTTCCAGTCTTTGTACAGTACTTCCTGTCTCTATACTGAACTTTCTGTCTTTGTACTGTACTTCCTGTCTCTATACTGAACTTTCTGTCTTTGTACTGTACTTCACGTCTTGATAGCTCCTGTTTGGACTGTGGTTCAGAACGTATTAAGTATTTAGGTTCTTTTTTGGCCAATTGCGTTTTGTTTTTTTACTTCATTGGAAAAATAATTTCACAATCTGAAGTTTATTTTACAATCGGAAGTTTATTTTAATAAGAGCTTTCAGAAAAAAGTACTAGTACAACACAGTGCAACTATAGTAATCTTAAAATAAATTACATTTAATTTCTCAATTGAAGCTACTGTACGTCTTATTAACGTGATTTCAAACCAGTTGGGATTGTCGTTTGAAGGGGTGCAGATGAATTCTGTTCCATGTTTCATGTGTGTACAGTTGATTGAAGGTGATCTCTACAGGTATTTCTTACACAGGCGATTGTGCGCTGACAGAATCTCCCTAGAAGAAGGCCATCGGCCTCTTATCATCTTTAGGTTATGGCTCTGCTCTAAACTTTGACGTTAATGCATAATTCCATTGGTTTTGGGCACAACTTTCTGACTCTGTGTTACGTCATTTAGACATGTTTCACTACAGTAACATTATGCACAAACAGAGGGGGAGGTCCACGTGACGCACTGCCACAGAACCACCAAGAAACACACACACACACACACACAGCCAGCCAGCCGAGCCAAATGCTCTTTCAGATCCATTGCACTTTCAGTATGTACAATCAGTTGATAATCATAAGTGATATTAGGACAATATTAAAATGATCTATGTTTTTATATTAAAACAAATATAAATAATGATTTCAGTTATATGTTTGTGTCTGGATTCTGGTATTCCATCTGCGTTCTCTGCAACATGGAAATGATAGGGCCCTAAATATGACTCTGGTGATCTCACAGCCCGAGCCAACGAGATGACTTTGGAGAATTTGTTATGACCTTTATCAAATAACATTTATTTGGTTGGTACCACAATCGATTGAGATGCGCCTATTTTATGTTTTTCACTGCGAAAAATATGACTTTTTCCTCACAGGTAATAATAATTTCACAATGTTCTATCACATCACTTCAGTGGGAGGAGAGCAATATAACCAGATGACACTGCAGCCGTGCTAGCTAAAACCATGCACTCCCTGAGTGAGAGAACTGCAATGAGAGACAGTCCAGCAGTCACTCCAAGCCATTTATGAACTTAGACAAATCTTAGATATTTGTTGTAATTCCCCTTTAAATCTAAACCCCCAGGCCGTTTCATCTCTGGTGAGAGAGAGCGAGGGCAGGGCGTCACATTCATCATTCCATTAACACTCAGCTTACAGGGTCTCGCTCAGCGCCTAACAGCGCTAACGGGGTCTCCCGGCCCTCTGCGCAGGGGGGGGGGGGGGGGACCGGCGGGGGACTTAAGAGAAGTAAGGCCGCTCAGGAGCTTTGATACTGGAACGAACCGTCTAATAACATGTGAGGTGGAGCTGGTCAGCTCGTTCATCATAAGACGTGTCTGGCACACACACACGCGGCTGGATACGAGCACACACACAGAGACGGGAGTGTTCCTGCTCTGTTTCTAGTTGATCCCGTCGGCCCCTGCCCTCTCCTCTCCACATTGACAGGTTTAATGGAGATTAAAGAACCCTCTTGGCAGTTATACTCTGTGCTCTCATGCTCTGCTCTGATGGGCTCGCCTTCCATTAACACTTAGGGACAAATACCTGCTGGGGGCGGCTGGGAAAAGGCTTGGGGTGAGAGAGTGAGAGAGAGAGAGCGAGAGATGGAGGGATAGAGAGAGAGAGAGACGCTGTCTACATTTCCACATGCTAAGAGATCTATGCTCTGCTCTGGGACTTCTCTCCTTTATGATCCTATCCTCTGTACTGCTGCCTGTTCAGATAAGGTTTTAATATTAAAAAATGTGTGCTGCATTTATAAGGCTTTGCTTTGCTGAAATAATGATACTCTCTCTAAATCCTGGAAATAGGCTGCCCTAGCACTAAAGAGAATTTATGGAGGTCCCACAAAACATCTATTTTTTGTCTACGGACTCATAAACAGGCTTCAGTGTCAGAAATACAATGTTTATTTTCAAATTTATACACCATATCATTACAAGGTTCGGACAAAATATTGTCACCAACTCTTCCCTCCATCCATCATAGTAGGAGAAGTAGTAGAATGGCTTTTCTGGTGGATCAATGAGCCAACCATTGACCTTTATCGATGAAGAGAAATCAACTGAGGCCAAGTCCTATTTCGTGGGCTTGAGCGCCGCATTACAACCACAAAAACACATAGAAAATGTAAATGAAACACCCATTAAGAAAACCACACATGCAGGAGAATCTGAGACCACGTGAAAAACCATATCCCTAAAGCGTCAGCCTGATTAACGACAGTCAGATTTCCGTTTACAACATGTCGGGACACAGCGATTGACTACGTGCTGCCCGATAGGCAGTGTATTCCTGGACTGGGTTAACCAGACAAATCCCTCCACCTTAACAAGACTTTTCGCTGACCTCGGCAGGCCCACGGACCTCTCGCTACAAGTCATGTCTGACGTGGGCCCTGATCTCCATCTCAGTGGTGATATGTTGAGGGTCCTGGGTTCAGACATGATTCAGGGTGAAACCTGCGAGTATAAGTCAAGGCCATGTGATATCTCTCTGCTGCCCGTATTAAAAGTGATGTACTGTTTGAACCTCAAGTAAGACTGATACATCAGGGATTATGTTTTTCATGTTGTCTCCGATTCTCCGGCATTTGTCCTTAGTGAGGAGAAACGGCCCAGAGAGTGGCTCTGTGTCCACATCCTAAATGACCCCCTAGACCCTACACAGGCCTACCGGCTCTGGTTAAACCTAGTGCACCACAGAGAGGAATACACTAGGGTGTTATTTAGACTTCACTGGGACTGATTCACCGGGACTGATACTCTGGGATCAATTCCCTGGGACAGATTCCCTGGTTAGTAACACTCACAGGAACACTGGAATGACAAGGATCGGCAACCCAGCAGGGGATAGGAAATGGATAGGGGGATATCATCCTGATATATATGACCACACTGGGGGGCGGAGTCTAAAGGCTGAAGGGGGAATAATTCTACAAGTCCATATAGGACTGATTCATTCAGCAGATGGGATTCATATAGGACTGATTCATATAACGGATGAGATTTGTATATAGCACGGATGAGATCCATCTACCTGTATGCGCAGAGGTCCAATGTAACTCGGTGGGTAAATTCACAGTCCTTACGACCACAGGGATGTGGGTTTCATTCCCACAGGGAGACCGAGACGCTAGAAGAATGTATGCAGTCACTACTGTAAGCCCCTAAGGATACACAGGTCAGTAGAATGGCTAAATGTATGAAAGCCAAACAGTGTTTTTGTTTCTATGATCACTGGCCATAACAGTCAAAAACATTGAGCCACCTGGACATGAAGACATGAAGCAAAAAAAATCCCACACACAAATTTCAAGCTGGCTACTCACATTGAAGATGTGCTGACTGGTCAAAAATGCTAAAATAATGTCTATCAAATGTACAACCTATTAAGGCAACATTTGCAATGTAATGTCATAGAAAAAATTAATAATGGAACAATAAGAAATGTATAGAGATCCTGTGAAAACGACATGTACAAATACTGAAGGAGTAAGAGGGCTATAGAGTCTGAAAACACACTCAGTACAACAGCAGTATCTGGCGAGAGGAAGTCATTTATCAATGTCATCAATGAACCACCAAAGACATAACCGTTGTCCATTCTTAAATTGAGAAAGAGACAGAGTTTGACAGGTTTTCAAGTCTGCCTTTAAGGAAGAGGTTTGAGGTTGATATTCGAGAAGGGATTGGGGATGGAAGAATTTACAAGATTCCAAAGTTCCAGAGGAAACTAGTAGATCCCTTTAATGGGGTTTGTCTCTTCCAGCCGGCACACTCTGTGAAGAGCATTCTCCCAGCATGCTCTCTGTCTCTCTCTCCGTCTCTCTCTCGGCTCTCGGTGTCAGGAGGGAGTCCTAAAAGGCAACTGGACACTCGGCTCTCCTGAAGGAGTATGGGAGCCCTGGGCCTCAGGTTCGTGTTATTACTGGCTCCTCCACATCAACACCCCCCCCCACACCCACCCACCACCAGGACTGGTTATAATCCATATCCACCTAAAGCTCTGTTCCCACACATTTTAGTCACCGCTCAATACCACCCTGTTTATCTCACACAGAAAATCAAGTACAACAGCAGCAGGAAGCCACAGACTACATCCTCCTACCAGCCCAGTCTTGGAGGTCAGTCGCTAATGAAGAGGCCAGCTCCGCAATAGGCGAACAGCGAGAATCGAACTCAGACTGTCGCTTTGACTCCTATACAAAGTGCTTTTGGGAAAGCATCACCTTGTTTGAAGGGGAAAGGCAGCTACATAGCGGACGGCAGGTTGTTGGCCGGGGTCAAAGGTCAATCCCGGCTGCGTGTCCTACCTGAGTTCCGGCAGTCGTCCTCGTGACGGGGTATCTGTAGGGAGAAGGTCAGGAGGTCGGGGGCCAGAAGGGACTCAGGTTTACGGATCTCATTGAGCCAGCGTCTCTGGTGGAGCTCCCTGGTGTCCGACGGACCCTGGAACAGGGGAACCAACTTCTCCTTCACCCCATCTGAGGATCCTGGGGGGGGGGGACGGTGGTGAGTCAACCCAGTACAGCTGTGTACTACGGAGGCAGATACCATACAATTTGATTGGTCCAGAAAACAAGTACACGTTGTGCAACACCCTCAATCTAGATGACTTGGCCTAAACACAAACACAGTAAGCAACGTGGTCTTGGTAGGTGACCAGCTGCTAAAACATTCTTGGAACAACAACATGGCAGATGACCACTGCAAATGTGCTCTGGTCTCTCAACTCCAGCGCTGATATGGAGGTCACTGCGTGGAGACTAATCCACTCTGTTCCAGACATGAAAGAGCTGAGAAATGCCTGACCTCAATGACGAGGTCCTGAGAGACCAGTGGTGACGACACACAGGAACTAAACCTCTGGACTCCAGCGAGGAGGGAGCGAGTGATTGACTGAGTGAGGGAGGGAGCGTGTGAGGGAGGGAGTAAGGGTGTGAGGGAGGGAGTGAGGGAGCGTGTGAGGGAGGGAGTAAGGGTGTGAGGGAGGGAGTGA
Source organism: Esox lucius (assembly GCF_011004845.1). NCBI lineage: Eukaryota > Metazoa > Chordata > Actinopteri > Esociformes > Esocidae > Esox > Esox lucius. The sequence goes on along the minus strand of NC_047584.1, from coordinate 29,129,352 downwards.
GGGAGCGTGTGAGGGAGGGAGTGAGGGAGCGTGGGAGGGAGTGAGGGAGCGTGTGAGGGAGGGAGGGAGTGAGGGAGTGTGTAAAAGTGAAACAGAATGGTAGGCGGTGAGGCTCTCCAACACAGGCAGTAAAGTTTAACAGGGCACAGCTGCACACACCTGGAGTCCTGGCACACACTTTAACAGCTCCCAGCGTTCCCCCGGCACAGTCCAACGTCGCTCTGCGGCAGAACTTCAGCTCGACATTCTGGACCGAGGCCTCCAGGGTCGGGGACGGAGAGGGAGACTTCACACCTAATAAAAACAACAACTGAAAATGAAGGGGGTTGCCGGGCTGCCCTGGTAGGGGCTTAAACACTCCGCTGCTACTTCATTAAACTACAGATTGGGCCTTTAATTGTCGCTGACCGCTGGACCCTTGAAGAGTGTTTTTCAAGTTAGCCATGACGCGCAACTCTCACACCACAGCCCAACTTTCTCAGACTCAACGCTGGGCTGGGCTAGCCTGCGGTAATGTTTGTCTGGTAAGATAGGGTTCTCCGATGGGAATCAGGGCTGTGCCCTGGGGTCCCAGGTGGAAACTTAAAATACTATAACACCTGTGCCACTAGACATTCCGTCCATCCTACAGAGATCACCTCAGAAAATCTTACTGTGTAGAATGGAGCTAGACAGAATGCTTCACCAAAGTAGAGACAAAGTAGAAGTGGTACATCTCAAAATCACATTGCATGATTAAAGAAACGCAGAACAGAAGAGACAGCGTGTTGCCTAGGTTAGCCCTCCTTTCTCAGTATCCCTGAATCCCAAAAACCCAGAACTCGCCAGAACTCCTAACTCTCCATTTTATTTGATCGTAATTCTGGGCTTGCTGGAGGGGGGGGGGGGCAACGGAGACTTCCAGAAAGGGCTGCTGGATGTGAAGTAAAAAGTAAATCACAGGCTCAACAGTTTTGAAGAAGCCAGACAGACAGGAGATTACATGAGACGAAAACACTTAAAACGTCAAACACACATCATCGCAACTACAGACTAGATCATTATTAATCCCGTGACACAAAATCATTGATATTAAATTACTAATTATCGACAGTTAGATTTCTGTACGATACAGTAGCGTAACACAGCAGTCGTAGACACTAAGATATTAATTCACAGCAAGTAAAGAAAGGCAATGCTGAGCAGGGAAAACCCTAGAGTCTTTCCTCTCAAACTCTGCCTCCTGTTTGTCTTCCCAAGCTCTGGCGGGCGGCCTGGAGGAAGTCCCTGGTTGCCATGTTTCTGGTTGCCATGTTTCCGGAGTGTGTGTTAATTCCGTGGTGGGGGTTTATACTCCACCAATAGGATAATGTAAATGTTATTTCAACATTGAGAGGAGGTTTCAAACCCATAACAGGGGCCTGACGGGTAAAAAGTTAAATACAGTGGGATTTCAGGGAATGAAACGCCAGGACCGCCAGACCCTGTGGGGGGTGGGTGGGGGGGGGGGGTGGGGGGGGGGGGGGACAATCCCTTCAACCCTCGATGTAATGTGCATTCTTCCAGGAAGAAAGGCTTGCGCTGTCGGAGGGAGCATATAAAATTCTGACATCACCTGTTCCAATAAGGATTTATTTTTCATCTACTAACGTTCCGTAACAGAGAGAACAGGTCTCATTTCCTACCAGCCAATGTCCTGAACGCGACACTAAACCACCGGCCGTCTGAAAGAGGAAAAAAGGCTACGGTTGTTTTCTATTTATTTCACTGACAAACGAATGGAAAGTATTTTTGGAGGGATGCAAAGGGGTGGAAGACACCCAAACCAGCTGGGACGAATATTAAAACGAATATTCGGCCCACCGTTGTCCTGTTAGACGGTTGGGGTTAGAGGTGCGTTCTGATCTGGAACTCATCCAGTTCATTATTCTGTAACAGTCTCTGGACGCACTCCAGGACCTCTGTGAGACCCGTTTAAACAGCTCAGGAAATCAGACATCCACCCTCCATCTCCCACTCAATCTCCCTCGCTTCCATCGTCCCCCCCCCCCATGGATCAGGGTGGCGCGGATCGGAAACCCATACGCGTTTCAAACACTTTCAAAACACTTTAAAGTAGAGCTCCAACCGGGGTCACATTTAAAGGGTGACCTCTGGAACGACAGAAGTGTCCCCCTGCTCTACTCCGGCCTTTCATCTACAGACCTGCTCCCACACAGGAATACAACGTCCATGTTAGCACTGTTTAGTCCTAACCAATAACCTAATGGAGGCAGAGAGAGCTCGGGCAATCAACCAGCTGGAAAATGACTGGCAATTGGCTGTGAGCTGGCGTTAACTCTACCGCTAAAGTTGCAGGGTGTGATTGTGCAGCAAATTAAAGGATGTGATTGGGCAACAGATAAAAGGATTTGATTGGGCAGAAGATTAAAGAATGTGATTGGGCCGCAGATTAAAGGATACGATTTGGCAGAAGGTTACAATATGTGACTGGTTTTGAAAGTAGTCAGCAAAAAAGTTTCAGGTCAGCAAAATAATAAATAAAATAAAAACTTCCGTCCTCAGACAAATGCCCCAGCATGCATCTCTGTGTACCTCTTGGTCAGATAGATGGGCCACCACTGGCCAGTCAACGGGTTTGCATTGCAACGGCTAGATTGTGGATATATGTAGATGGAGACCAACCAGAGAATACGAACCCCATGTGCACGCTTGGTATTTATAGTACCTCTCCTTCTTTCTCCTGGTCTCTCCTCCACCGATCTATTTCTTTCTCTAACATGTACATATTTATCAGAGAGGCCAGGGACTTATTTATCAGAGAGGCCAGGGACTTATTTATCAGAGAGGCCAGGGACTCTCAACTAAGTTTTCACAAAAGCAACTAGCCAGAACTTGCAAAATTGAAAAGATATCTGCAGAAAGGTATTTGTTAATGTATGAGTAGGCGCGTGTGTGTGTGTGTGTGTATGTATGTATATATATGTATATTTGTGTGTTAGCATTTGTGCATACGTGTGTGTGTGTGTGTGTGTACATGTGTTAAAGAGATGGAGATGTCATTAGTGAGACAGCCTCGAGACGTGACAGCAGACATTTCTCAGACTCTCAAACATAAAACGTGGTCCAGAGCTTTGATGAATGGCACAGGGCTTGTCTGGCTGTATGGCCCAAACAGATCCAGATTTACATACACATCTTAGGACAGCAAAGCACCTGCTGGGATGGGAACCACTGTGTGAGAGACTGAGAGTGGTACAGACATGGAGAGAGAACTGAGGAGAGAGACGAAAGAGAAAAACAAATGGAGAGAAGGAGAGAGAAAGACAGTTGGAGAGAAATGGCAGAAAGAAACGGGAGGAGCAGAAACACAGAGAGGAGAAAGATCAGAGAGGAGAAAGGAGAGAGGGAGACAGGAGAAGGAAAGAGACCGAGAGCAATGCTTCGGACAGCTGTTCGGCTCCTACATAAAAAGCAGAGAGAAACACACATGGAGAGAGATGTAAGAGCTGCTCACTTAGAGACAGGGAGGCAGTGGTATTGAGTGAGTGTGTGTCCGTGTGTGTGTCCGTGTGTGTGTGTGGCAGTCAGGCAGGTGTGTGTAGTGTATAAACACACAGCTGGAGGCCAGAGGGTACAACACTTAATCTCAACTAACACTCCCTGGTGCTAATACCCCCCACCCCCCCACACAACTCCGTCCCTCAGTCCAGCTCCCTCTCTCCCTCTCCTGCTGAGGTTTAGGTACATACAGCATGAATGGCTCGTTCGTTTCTCCCTGGGTTTTTCTAGTTAACTGTAATTAACCAGAAACTGTCATTAAGTGATACTACTATGGTCTGTGTCATCACAGTGACCTGCATCTTTACGATTATTATGGCAACGTGTGCCATGACATCTCCCATGGCAACCGAGCCTTTTGAACCGAACTGCGATTGAGGAGGAGCTAGGGAGGGGTGTGGGAGAACAGACGGGGGGAGGGGGGGGGGGGGGGGTGTAGCATCAGACATCACACTGATGAGATGTGGACACAACATTTCTGCACCACGCTTTGTGCATACCTTCTCGCTTGGGTCATTTGTGTTTGCAAGTGTGTGTGGGTGTGTGTGTGTACAAATCTGTGCGTGCGTGTTTTTACAGGACATCTGCGTACTTGAAAGCCACGTTTTGCACATTCCAACATGTAGCGGTCTGCTCAGCTCTGTTCTCCCTCCGTAGAGGAGTGCATTCTGGGAGAACAGGACACATTTAAACTCAAGCTACATTCTACACCGCAACACAGTTTTATTACCAGGTCTACAACTGAACCAGTGTGACTGTTTTATTACCAGGTCTACAGCTGAACCAGTGTGACTGTTTTATTACCAGGTCTACAACTGAACCAGTGTGACTGTTTTATTACCAGGTCTACAGCTGAACCAGTGTGACTGTTTTATTACCAGGTCTACAGCTGAACCAGTGTGATTGTTTTATTACCAGTTCTACAACTGAACCAGTGTGACTGTTTTATTACCAGGTCTACAGCTGAACCAGTGTGACTGTTTTATTACCAGGTCTACAGCTGAACCAGTGTGACTGTTTTATTACCAGGTCTACAACTGAACCAGTGCGACTGTTTTATTACCAGGTCTACAACTGAACCAGTGTGACTGTTTTATTACCAGGTCTACAACTGAACCAGTGCTACAAGCAAAACTGTTTTAATATCAGATATATAATTGAACCAGTAAGACTGTTTTAATACCAGGTCTAGAACTGAACCAGTAAGACTTTTTTTAATACCAGGTCTAGAACTGAACCAGTAAGACTGTTTTAATACCAGGTCTAGAACTGAACCAGTAAGACTGTTTTAATACCAGGTCTAGAACTGAACCAGTAAGACTGTTTTAATACCAGGTCTAGAACTGAACCAGTAAGACTGTTTTAATGCCGGTTGGAACCAGTGCAGAGCATTATGTCAAGGGGTTTGATTTATTAATAAAAGGACAGAAACGAGAACAGCAAAACGTTGTGCCTGTTTTAATGCTGGGTTAAATCAGCTGTTCTGGAACAGTCCACATGTTGCAACCCTGCAGGACGGGTGTAATCGTCAGAATGCTTACCATTTTCTCCAAGGGTCTTTAAAACACAGGCTTTCCCCTTCCACAGAGGCAGCAGCCTTACCAGGGACCGGAGAGCTTCGGCAACAAGTCACTGAAGACGACACTAACAGACCCAGGCACCGGGGCTTGTACTCAGATGCACCATGGGATTCCAGCCTCGCCACTTGTGAAGAGATGATCATTGGTGGTGAGATGAGGCTTTAAGACACACTGCCAGAGGGCTGAGACTGTCTCCCAGACACACACACAAACACACACACACACACACACACACACACACACACACACACACCCACCCCTACCCACTGACACACATACACACATACACACACTCAGCCTAATGCTTCTCTGACACATTTGGTTACCATGAAAAACAGAGGCAGGCTTTGAAGCTGGGGCCAGGGCATGCCAGTTTGGTTCACCATGAGAGGGATGCACTGTAACAGCACAACCACAGCTAATGAAATTATTCCATCCGTCTCCCAACCAACACCCTAACCCCTACAGAGTGCACTACTCCTGACCAGGGCCCTTTGGGAAAAGGGTGCCCTTTGGAATGCAGAGACCTGCTTCTAGTTTTAGTCCTCCTCTCAAACTGAAAAGGAGCCGTCTTACTTTTTACTGGAATAAACTCTTTGTTGTGGATCAATAATTCGCTCAGACCAATATTTACGTCCTGTCTTATGTTGTAATCCACCGCCAGAAGCACAAATCATGAAAATCCTGTGAGTCTGGAGAAAAGACATGTTCTATCAGTGGTAAAATGGTGACTATCAGTGGTAAAAAGTTAGGGTTTTCTTCATCATTGTGTCTTAAGGTGGTCCAGCTCTCTAAACTGATGCCCTTGTGGCAGTAAAGGCCTATTTTACTTTTTTACTTATTTTATTTTTTGAAATCTAATAATTTTCAAAGTAATATTGAGTTCCTATTTAGTTCTAAAAATAAAACCACTTCATGCAAAAGGACCCTGCACGGCCAGAAGAGGATTGGCCACACCTCAGAGTCTGTTTCCTCTCTAGGTTTCTTTCTAAGTTCCGACCTAGAGACTTTTTTTCTAGCCACCGGGCATCAACTGCATTGTTGCTTGCCATTTGGGGTTTCAGGCTAGGTATCTGTAAAAGCAATTTGTGACAACTGCTGATGTAAAAAGGGCTTTATAAGATACATTTGATTGATGGATCTGTATTATATCCATCTTTAAATGAATCCCATATGTCACCTTAGTAGAAATCCTAAAGGAAGGGCTTATACCTTAGGGGCATTGAGGTATTTCCACTACTTCTCTGATACTGACATCAGAATTACTATGTGTAGCATTTCCTAACCACTAAGGTATACAATAACAAGGTCAGGCTTCCCTGACAAAGCATTGTATTGTGGGTTTTGTAGTCCACTGTGAGTAAGTTTGGAGGTTTGTATAATAACCGGGATGAAGCAGCTTTGAGAAACTATAGCCCCGTGTGGACAGAGTGTGTGAACTGCTTAATCAGCACCAGCTAGAAAGGTAGAATTCACAACCAGTTGCTGAATGCCACATCAGTCAGTCACCCAGAAGTGAGACAGACCAGTCAGTCACCCAGAAGTGAGACAGACCAGTCAGTCACCCAGAAGTGAGACAGACCAGTCAGTCACCTAGAAGTGAGACAGACCAGTCAGTCACCCAGAAGTGAGACAGACCAGTCAGTCACCCAGCAGTGAGACAGATCTGTCAGTCACTTAGCAGTGAGACAGGTCAGTCAGTCACCCAGCAGTGAGACATAGTCAGTCAGTCACCCAGCAGTGAGACATAGTCAGTCAGTCACCCAGCAGTGAGACATAGTCAGTCAGTCACCCAGAAGTGAAACAGATCAATCACCCAGAAGTGAGACAGACCAGTCAGTCACCCAGAAGTGAGACAGACCAGTCAGTCACCCAGCAGAGAGACAGGTCAGTCAGTCACCAAGCAGTGAGACATAGTCAGTCAGTCACCCAGCAGTGAGATAGATCAGTCAGTCAGTCACCCAGCGGTGAGACAGATCAGTCAGTCAGTCACCCAGCGGTGAGACAGATCAGTCAGTCAGTCACCAAGCAGTGAGACAGATCAGTCAGTCAGTCACCAAGCAGTGAGACAGATCAGTCAGTCAGTCACCAAGCAGTGAGACAGATCAGTCAGTCACCCACCAGTGAGACAGATCAGTCAGTCAGTCACCCAGCAGTGAGACAGATCAGTCAGTCAGTCACCCAACAGTGAGACAGATCAGTGGGTTCATCTATGTCCCTCAGTCCATCTACCAACATGCTTCCAATCACCCGTTATTTCCCACAGCAGAGAAGAGCGCTCCCTTCAAAGACACAGACGATTCCTGGTCCGTCCCTGACTTCATTTAAATATCGTCTTTCAGCTCGACATGAGGGAACGACAGATGATGGATGGAGAAAGAGGGTGATAAATGACACAACTGATTGGTCCCGAAGACGAGTGACGTCACGCTCCGCTTGGGGCGAGGGGTGCATGTCAACGGACAAGAGTGGCTAGCAGAATGTTCAACACGTCTCCTTAAACATGCTGTATGCAAATCCATGTAACGTAATGCGCTAATGAAAACCAGAACAAACAAACTCCCGTTCCCCTGTTTCTCCCACTGCCTCGCCCCCAACAACCTTGGATCTCTTACTGTCACAAGAGGGGGGACATGGAGCACCAGACCCAGGCTTCAGAGCACTATATGGGGGGGACTGGAGCAGGAGCCCATGGGTCGGTCTGGATCAACTTAAAACACCATCATCCTGCTCTTAGAGCACAGAGTTGGCCAGTTTTGGTCTCATTGAAGTTTTCATTGACAAGACCCGTCTCAAGTTGCTTTGAGTTATTTATCAGTTCTCTGATGCTGACACCACTTGTTCCCAACAGCAGAAATGAAATTGGGAAAAAAAATTACGTTAGCTACAAATGAAAAGTTGCCTCTCGCGCTTGTCTTCGGCCCTGATGTCAATCCCTGCAGCAGACAAGCAGACAGGCATGAATTCCAGAGAAACCAATAAGATACCTCTTCAAAGCCTGATGGAGTCTTGAGTGAGAGGCCAGCCCAACCGGCCTGCGCTGAAACAGACATCTAGAGGGTTTTCATTAAGCTCCTCATCTCTTTACTGACATTTGTGACAACCACAGACCGCCAAAATAAGTTTTTTTTATTTTTACTTTTCTTTGTAGAACAATGAACACTAAGATGGACAGAATATCACAGACAGAATATCAAAATAACATCCATGAGCTGACAGGCTGTGCCAACAACAGATCCACAGAGTAATATGTTCCTGTAGCTTGTTCTGTGTTCACAAAGGCCCAGTGAAGAAAACATTGTAACAATGCAATTTTAAAGGCTACAGTAAGTGATTACATTCTGAAGTTGTTGGTTTTATTATGTCAATTGCCTAGTTAAAGATAAACGGTCAGGCAGACATAACATCCAGCTTGGTGGTTTTAAAAGATCCCATTACTCTTCAGGCTAAGTGGTCTCTCTGTAGACAAAGGAAGGGATCAGAGTCACACAGAGTGAGACAAACAGACAGTCAGAGAGAGGCAGTCAGACAGAGATACACAGGCAGGCAGACAAGAGCAGGGAAACCAGAGAAAACAACAGTGTTTTGATGAGGATATGATGAGCAGAGCGCCGGTCCACGACTATTATCATATCAGCATGGTTCTAGACAAAGGTAAAGGCTTTCCTTAAACACACCCTGATAGGCAACAGGCCATTAAAACACAGATCTGTTGCTCTCTAGGCACCTCGGGAAAACATGTGGACCTGCTGAAGGAAATCACCTCAGGTGCCAAAGGTGAATTCACTGGAAATGGAGCCCGAGGGTTTTCTGAAGTGTGTCTCGCCTCCCTGCTCTAAACTGACACCTCCACTCCTGCCGGCGCTCCTCCATCTGGCCAATAGACCTCTGCGTCTCCCAACTGACAGCTCTCTTCCCATCATGCTGAAGATATGTCCCAGATACCAGGCCAGGCCCACTCGATTGCCACATTTCCCTTCTGCCTCCAACCACCCAGCCCCAATGTCCACTACATAGAGACCCAGCCCAACCATGCACAAAGGCTCAGCTTGACCCCAACCAGGGCTCCTTCTCTCCCTGCCTTCACCCCGTTTACCCATCAGCCCTCGGTCCCAATGACTCTACTCATCTGTTTGTCAGAGATTAGATTTAGTGTAGCCAGACCGCATCAGCACCAGATGTATGTTCAAGAGCACTACACAGAACATGGCTTTATACTCCGTTAGAAATACACTCAGAATTAGAAAACTCAGGCAGCACTTCCAGGTCCTAAGGGGTTTTCTTGAACGAATCAAAAACCAATAAAGCTTTCATCAAAGAGGATGACCAGTGAAAACGATGTCAGTGTGTTGCAGTACACGCCACATCTGACCAACACAACCACACCCAGGGAGGTCAGGGTCGCTTCTGACCAACGCAACCACACCCAGGGAGATGAGGGTAGTTTCTGACCAACACAACCACACCCAGGGAGATGAGGGTAGTTTCTGACCAACACAACCACACCCAGGGAGATGAGGGTAGTTTCTGTCCAACACTACCAGACTCAGGGAGCTGAGTTTAGGAGGTTCTGGCGAACACAACCACACACAACCACACTGCACTTTTAGGAGGTTCTGGCCAACACTGCACTTTTAGGAGGTTCTGGCCAACACTGCACTTTTAGGAGGTTCTGGCCAACACTGCACTTTTAGGAGGTTCTGGCCAACACTGCACTTTTAGGAGGTTCTGGCCAACACTGCACTTTTAGGAGGTTCTGGCGAACACAACCACACACAACCACACTGCACTTTTAGGAGGTTCTGGCCAACACTGCACTTTTAGGAGGTTCTGGCCAACACTGCACTTTTAGGAGGTTCTGGCCAACACTGCACTTTTAGGAGGTTCTGGCCAACACTGCACTTTTAGGAGGTTCTGGCCAACACTACACCATCTACCTGACCAACCAACCAAACAAACAGAGAGAGTTATTTAGTTTAGTATAGTCGTCCTGGGCTGAGCCTGAGATGCCAGGAAGTCAGAGGACATCTACACACACACTTTAGGTTTTACCATCCCTTTGGGGACCTTAAACCTAAATGTAACCCCTATCTACAAACCTTAACCCCAATTTTAACTTAATATAACCCTTAAACTAAAATAGCGTTTTCCTCAAAGGGATTGGTGAAACGTCCACATAAGGTCACATTGTCCTTGTTTTACTAGCCATGTGGGAGTTTGTGATCCTCACAAGCATAATAAAAGAAGGAAACACACACAAATTAAGCAGCATTTAAATTGCCAGTGTTGAGAAAATAGAGTTGAAAACTACCAGTGTAAAGTATGCTGATTCCAAACTACCAGTGTAAAGCAGGCAGATTTCAAACTACCAGTGTAAAGCAGGCAGATTCCAAACTACCAGTGTAAAGTACACAGCAGCATTGAATCCTTGCCAAGGCATTCCAGAACTACCATTACTCCAGAACTCTTATATGGTCCTTTATCTCAATCCCAAATAAACGCATCTGGGGAGATTTTCCAGCTCCTCAGAACTCCCTTTATTTGAAGAAACACTTACAAGTCTGTCAATACCCTCAAGATTAAAAATAAGGACTTTTCTTTCCCGGATTCAGAATGAAGCACAGTGGCCATGTGCCTCTTTCTGAAGGACACTAAGTAAGAAGAGCTGTAACGTGTTATCAGCTAGCGGCCGATATGAAACACCTTCCTCGATTAAAAAACCCACTTCAAAAGGAAAGGCAGGAAGGGACGAGAAAAGAAAGAATGTAGGAGCGGAGGGTTTTACGCCATGTTGAACAATACACCCCTGGAGGTCAAATCACACGCTGTTCCCTATTCTCACTACATAGGATAGAGGGTCCCATTTGGGATGCAAGCCAGGCCTAGAAAGACCACAGCAGAGCGTGGAGGCAGATGCAAACAGCACCGAGTTCCCCTGTATGACAAACACCCTTAAAACCCAGGCACTGGAGGAGGGGCTGAGTTCACAAATCCTCAACGCAAACCCCACCGTTAACATCCAATGACTTTAAAAGACTGTCAAATGAATTGCACCGACTTCACAGGGCTTTCCACCAGGAGTTTCCGCTGCGAGGAAGGCCGCTGGTCGGCACTGGAAACAGGGCAAGGGGCAGGGAGAGAGTGATGGACGAGGTAAAAGAGAGAGAAGTAGTCCGGCTTTCCAGTATGGCCAGGTCCCATTAGAGACCACAGTGTGGACAAGACCACATCGACCACAGGACCCATCTATTCTCAGCTAGGTTCACTGTGGTGGAGACTGAGGCATCCACCCAGCAGCAAACAGCCGACCACACTCCTCTACGGGCTCAGCAGAACCCGGCAGACCGGTGGACCGCATTCCACTTGGCTCGGTTAGCTCACTTGGGTTGGTGGTAAAACAAGGTATTGGTGGTTCAGTCAATCCATGCATTAGCAGTAAATTCTGAGAATACTGGACGGTTGAGTCAGTAGACATTTTGAGAGAACCCTGGTGGGTTAAGTCAGTTGAAACCAGTAGGGATGAATCAGTATACATTTTGAGAGAACCCTGGTGGGTTAAGTCAGTTGAAACCAGTAGGGTTGAGTCAGTAGACATTTTGAGAGAACCCTGGTGGGTTAAGTCAGTTGAAACCAGTAGGGTTGAGTCAGTAGACATTTTGAGAGAACCCTGGTGGGTTAAGTCAGTTGAAACCAGTAGGGTTGAGTCAGTAGACATTTTGAGAGAACACTGGTGGGTTAAGTCAGAAGAAGCATTACAATTTTTTACTTCACTGCTCCACTTATACATCCCTTCTCCCCCAACCCCCCCTCCCACGGCTTTCTCTACCCTACTAGCGCCCAGAGACCAGATGTGCAAATGTTTCTCTACGCTGCTGTTCCTACCCGTTCTGTTCCAAGACTAGCGAGGCACAGAGGCAGAAAAGGAGAGAGGGAGAGGAATATTTGACTTCACTCCACAGGAGAGCGGTTTATTCATTTGGCGGGTGCTCCGCTGCTCTGCTCCGGGCCGGGCTGAGGGGAAAGGTGGCTTGGCGGGGGTCATGTTGACGGCATTCCCAACAACATGATCCTAATGGCTTGGAAAATCCCGGGGCCTCCCAAGAGCAGGCCAGATGCTACCGGTTGCAGGAGAAAAGCTACTGTTTTATTGAATTCAGCCACTTTTTACGTGCTCGCATTTAATACTGCACCATTAAGCAGGTCCTTTACCACACACTGGGCCAGTTGGGTTTGCTGGTGTGTGTGTGTGTGTGTGTGTGCGCGCATGTGTATGCGGCACGTGCGTCTGTGTGTGAGTGTGTATGCAGGTAACAAGTTGGAATATATATCTTACAAATTATTTTGATTATAATAAAATTAACAACTCAATAAATTCCACTATTTTATACAGAGTATTTCCCTCGGTGTGGAATAATAAGGATTTACGTTTTGTTGAGGTTCTTTCCAACACATCATCTGTATGGTCCCTCAGTTAAGTCTCGAATTTGAAGTCATTTAGCAGATGTTCTTATCCAGAGTGACTTACAGTAATGAGAGCATACACGTTCATACTGGTCTGCTCTGGGAATCAAACCAACAACCGTGCTGTTGCAAGTGCAGGATCTCAAGCACAGAGGCAACTACCAAGATCAGAAAGCTTCTGTAAAAGCTTGATGGTCAGTGATTGGTAAATGGGTAACAATAACCAATCAGACACGGCGTATCTCTCTAAGCCCGGTCTTTGTTAATAACTGTGCTGTGTATAACGTAGCAAACCACACAATTTTATGAATGCCTGCTAAACATCAGCAAAGACTAGAGAGTTTTTTGGAGCGCAGGACTACTTCTTGAGAAAAACCTCAGTCCGTCGCACTGTTTCACACAAGGCATTGAAAGAGCTATTCAGCTTTCCACAGGGCGATAACCAACAATAAACGACCTTATTGCTGAGTGGTGTAGTTCAGGGTTCTTAATTCTTTCACTCGTGACCCCCAAAAACAAATGTATCAAGTATGGCAACCCCAGCACACGCATGCGCACATAACATAAGGCCTCACACTACGCAACACAAATGTGGACACATTCCGTAGATCACATTAAAATAACTAATAAAAGAACCCTTATCAACTATTACACATTAATGACCTGTACTCTCAGGTATGTTTATTAATTGGTAAGTGAAGTCTGAGCAACTTGTTTAAGGAGATGGGTGGGCCTGCTTTTTGGAGCACAACAGCTGCATCCTGGGTTTGATTGATGAAACGGCAACTCGGAGATCATCCTCCACACATTGAGATGTGACGTGTATTTGTTTAAAATACATGTCAATGTGGAAAACGTTGTCTCACATAAGTAGGCTGATCCAAACGGAATCAGTACATCCACCGCTGCTTTGGTTTGGATAGTCATGGGTTTTCCTCTGCGACTGAAATCCAGAATTCAGAATGCGTTGTTGTGGCAAACACGGCCTTTAAGGTCCGATCACTGGACAGCTCCGTCAGCGCGTCCTCTGGGTCGGATGACATGGGCTCCCCAGGTGCCGTGAACGGTTATATCCAGTCATATCGTTGCGGAGTTGTCTGTTTGGGAAGTACATCATAAAGGGATCCAGAAGGCCTTGGACATGTGAAGTGGTCATTTCCATCATGTTATTGAGATCCAGTTGATTGTCCATCACACAATCTTTCAGCTTGGGAAACATTACAACATTGCCTCCTTTAGCTTGCACAGCCCAACTCTCCAACCTTTTTAAACGCATACATTTTATCAGACAACGACAATAGGCCTATATGGGTATGTGTGCCTTGTAGAGATTAGTTACATTAAGTTTGTCAAATATAAACAAGGTCTACCAACCCTTTGCGGTCTGTAAGGTGGTCGGCGAGTTGGGGTCTGGACTCAATCAGGAATACACGCACCTCATCACGCAGCTCAAACATGTGGGTGAGAAGCCCACGAAAGCCACCTGACCTAAGTATGGAACAGCAGCGCTTCATGTTCCAAGCCCATCTCTTGGCAGAGGGTGGCAAATAGCCTGGTGTTCCGGGGACGTGATTTAATGGAGTTAACTATTTTAATAGCACATAGCTCCGCCTCCTATTGGCGGAAAAAAAACATTTATATATCAACCTGAAAGCAAGGGATGCTTGGATTGCAAATGTCTTAAAACTTTTGTGTGGAAGAACCTCTGAGCAAAGAACTTATTTTGGGATGACGCACATTGTGAATGGTAAAGCAAATGAATCCAAACTTTGAATTCCTCTCGATATTATTGATATTTTAAAAGGCTTGACAGGCTGGAGAGCCTTACCATTGTGTTTCTCTTTTCCTGTAGGCTTAATTTCATTGGAAGCCGATTGCTTTACTGGAAGAATGCTCTCATCAGCTGTTTGAGAGAGACCTGGTTTGGAGAGCTACGGATAAGCCGGCGATCCACATTGGCTATGATTACTCGCTAGCTAACTAAAAGCGTGCACACAGCAGGAACTGTTTAAGTGTGGCTCCGTATGTAGGCTACTTGTTAACCCGCACAACAGATTCAACCAAACTGTTTTTGTTCTACGACGTGAATGAAAAAATATTTATATTTTACATATTTAGCCTATTCTGGTTGTACATAAGGAGAAATGCCTTATATAGAGTATAGCAGTTTTCAGGTCAATTAAAAATAGCACTTTTAAATTCACATTTATTTACTCTAGAAATCATCTAGCGACCCCCACTTTAAGAACCACTGGTGTAGTTACATACAGTTTGGAATTTAAATCTGTGGCAAGACTTGAAAATTGCCATGATCCCCAACACCTCGACAGAAATTGAAGAATTGTGGAGTGAATAAAAGGTAAATATTAAATAATCCAGTTCTGCAAAGCTTTTGGGGAAGTATTCAAGAATACTTTCAGATGTAATCACTTACAAATGTGTCTCTAACATGACTCAATAAATAATCTGAAGTGGTTTTGGTTTTCATTGGAATATAAAAGTAATCTTGAATTTGAATATTCCAGTATATTTCTAGGGTATTTTGTGATCTCAATTAACATATTATGTGATCTCAGTGGAAACAAATGTGGTGTGAGGGTAAAAAAACCGAAGGACAGTCAAACCAACAGTCGACACTAAATCAAATATTGTTTTGAACAGCACAATTTGTAGCATTCTAACAGCCTACAGAGTTGTCGATAGACGAGTAACAGCCAGACATAAGAGGTGCTGAGACAAAGAAACAACTGTCAAACTCCACTCAACTGAAGATCTGGCCAAGTCCATCTTTCCTTGATATATTACCATTATTACAACAAAATAAGCTGGAGTTGGACCGAGACAAAAATACATCCATCATGAGGAATATGTATATTTGTAAGTGCGAGGAACACGTTTCAAGTTTCATAGTGTTTTCCCAAACAACGTCCAACTGGAAATAAAACAATTGTGATCAGTGACACGGGAGTGGATGAGCGAAGGCCCTCTGAAAGTGGACCTGAGGCCCAAAGAGTCGCCGTGTTACCTGGTTCCGCGTGAATGTGGCTGAGCAGCGCCGGATTGACCCCAGGCGAAGAGCCATCTTCCAGGCTGTGTGTCCAGCTCTGGACGATGGCCTGGAGAACCAGGGTCTGGGGGCGGGTGGCCTGCACCGTGAGGTGGGGCAACTCGAAGATACACTCCATGATGGGGACTGATGAACGCTTCGCCCTGGGGGGGAGAAGAGCAAGAGCAGGTTTAATGGGGAGGGTTGAAAAAGGGAGACAGTGGGAGCGGGGAGGGGAGAGAGAAAAGGGGAGAGGAAAAGAGAGGGGAGGAAAGAAGGAGGGAGAGAGAGGAGTAGAGCGTACACAGCAGTAGCCACAGAAGAGAACAGTGCGTAGTGGAAAGAAGCGTTGTCAGAACTTCCATGCATCCATCAGTTTAACAGCACAACACAGCACAGCACATTAACAGAGGTGAAAGGGACAGAAAAACGACTTCAAATCAAAGTCTCAGAGTAGGCCAAACGTTCCTATTTCCCTTCAGCTCTTTGGCAGCGTCTCATCCCTGGGTAATACTAAAGACCCTCCACTCTCCACTTCACATCGCTGCTGTAGCGGCCATCATGATTCATGGGTGGAGATGTACAGAAGAGAAACCTGACCCTGAAAATAATACCCACACATTTAACATGTCATCAGTTAAAGGCAGCAAGGAGGATGAGGAAGAGGAAGAACAGGGAGCAGAAAGAGCCCGACCAGATTGTTTATGGGTGATTACCTGGTGTGTGTGTGTGCGTGTGTGTTAGGGAGATTGTTTGGTCCAGGTCCTGTCTATCAGAGGGGACATTTCCTCTTATTTATCTTCTAACCGCCTCTGCTCTGAGGCAGTCCTCTACAGCCTTCCACCCTCCAATCTGTCCAGGAACAGGTCCACTAACACTCCATCTTTGTCCAGCCAGGTAATGAGGTTATGCCCATGTCTCTCTCGGGCCTCCTCTCTGCTCTATCTCCTTCTCTGTTTGTTCCTATTTCTACTTCTCTCTCTTTCCAGACTTCATGCATTCGCAACAGGGCAGAAAAAAAAACAAAACAAGCAGAGCAGAACGGATAAAAAAGAAACAGAGCAGAGAAGAGTAGAACAGATTAGAACAGAAGAGAGCAGAACAGAACAGAACAAAGAACAGAACAGAACAGAACAAAGAACAGAACAGAGAGGACAATAAAAGAGCAGGACAGAAGAGAGCAGCAGCAGAAACAGAAAAGAACAGAGCAAAACTAAGTAGAACAAAATAGAACCAAGCAGAGCAGAACAGAAGAGGAGAACAGAACAGAGAGGACAATAAAAGAGCAGGACAGAAACAGAAAAGAACAGAGCAAAACAAAGTAGAAAAGAGCAGAACAAAATAGAACCAAGCAGAGCAGAACAGAAGAGGAGAACAGAACAGAGAGCCAAGTCAAGGCAGACTCTGGGAGCTGGAAAGTCATGTCTGGAGCCCAGAGAGCAAGAGAGAATGATGGAGCGTTCCTCCTCATCACTGCTGATCTCCCCTGGGTCCACACTGGAAAAACACCCTGGGAGCTGCTGCAAACATGGCTAAACACAACTACCCCCCTCCTCTGTCTCCTCTCCTCTGAAGCAATTACCACATGCAGAGTTTGGTTGTTTGATCGCAGACTGTAATGGAAGAATGTGTGTTTTTGTGGGTGTGTTTGTAACCCAAATTGTAATAATATCTATTAATTTCTCATTGTTTTAACACAATGCCAGCACTAAATTATAAATAAATACATTTGTTGGCAAAAGACTAACTCAGCAAATCAGACCTCCACTCCCCTTCAAAACAGAACCCAGCCAATCTGACCTCCACACCCCTTTAAAACAGAACCCAGCAAATCAGACCTCAACTCCCCTTTAAAACAGAACCCAGCCAATCTGACCTCCACACCCCTTCAAAACAGAACCAAGCCAATCAGACCTCTACACCCCTTCAAAACAGAACCCAGCCAATCTGACCTCCACACCCCTTCAAAACAGAACCCAGCCAATCAGACCTCTACACCCCTTCAAAACAGAACCCAGCCAATCTGACCTCTACACCCCTTCAAAACAGAACCCAGCCAATCTGACCTCCACTCCCCTTCAAAACAGAACCCAGCCAATCTGACCTCCACTCCCCTTCAAAACAGAACCCAGCCAATCTGACCTCCACTCCCCTTCAAAACAGAACCCAGCCAATCTGACCTCCACTCCCCTTCAAAACAGAACCCAGCCAATCTGACCTCCACTCCCCTTCAAAACAGAACCCAGCCAATCAGATCCAGGCACCACAGGGGACAGGGGCACCAGTGCTGAGCTACACATGCACAGTCTGTGTGTTGAAGACACTTCAATAGAGACTGTCGGGGGCCTTCAGTTGATTGGCTAAGGCCAGGAGGGCTGGCGTGCGCATGCAGTACTCTAAAACATTCATTATGCACCTGTTTCGGTTATACACTCCCAAATCATTGTGAACTGCAAGTCTCACTGGTGAAGAAATGAAAAGGAAGGGCTGATAAATGGGTTCAGGGATGGACTGAACTGCTGCAGCAGAAGAGACAATGTCAGGTGTTGCTTGTGGTAAAGGAGGTTCAACAGCATTTAGGTCTGTCTGGGCGAAATAGCAAACACACACACACACACACACACGCACATACATGCCCACAGGATACAGAAGAGCTCAGAGTCCATACAGTCCAATCAGAACTTTACAGCAGAACCACTGTAGACCCGGAGTCAATACATTAGCTTATTAAAACACAAACCCGCAGTAGACCTTGAGTCAATACAACACCTCATTAAGACCACAAGTAGACCCTGAGTCAATACGTTAGCTCATTAAAGCACAGACACACAGTAGACAGAGTCAATATGTCAGCTTATTAAAACAGACACACGCGGTAGACCCTGAGTCAATACGTTAGCTCATTAAAGCACAGACACACAGTAGACAGCGTCAATTTGTCAGCTTATTAAAACAGACACACGCGGTAGACCCTGAGTCAATACGTTAGCTCATTAAAGCACAGACGCACAGTAGACAGAGTCAATATGTCAGCTTATTAAAACAGACACGCGCGGTAGACCCTGAGTCAATACGTTAGCTCATTAAAGCACAGACACACAGTAGCCCCTCAGTCAATACACAAGCTTATTAAAACACAAATCCACATTGGGGCACTCTACCAGGAATAGAAACGGAAGTCAAGCATTTGTCGGGAGCTATGAGAAATTAGGTGTTTCGATTTCACAAAGTTGACTTACGTTTTCCTCAGAGAGAGTTGATTTTAAACCATGTTGGTTTTAATTTCCTGACCTGTTTCCAGTTCATAGTCAGAGTGAGTTACAGAAGTGATGGATGGGGTTTGACTGAACGCTGGAGGGTGTAGGCTGGGACTGGAGGGTGGAGGCTGGGACTGGAGGGTGTAGGCTGGGACTGGAGGGTGGAGGCTGGGACTGGAGGGTAGAGGCTGGGACTGGAGGGTAGAGGCTGGGACTGGAGGTGAATGCTGGAAGCCAGAGGTTGGGGCTGGACCAGGGGTGGGGCCAGGGGGCAGTGCTGGCACACAGGCCAATAGCCAGTCAGCAAGAAGGCATGTCCATGTCAGACTGGAGCAGTCAATCTAGTAGACTTGTAGGTATTAGACGAAAACAGTCAGTCCAGTAGACATACTGGGGTCAGACTAAAGCAGTCAGTAAGTACAGCAGACATGTCAGGCTGAAGCAGTCAGTCCAGCAGACGTGTCAGGCTGAAGCAGTCAGTCCAGTAGACGTTTAAGGCTGAAGCAGTCAGTCCAGTAGACGTTTAAGGCTGAAGCAGTCAGTCCAGTAGACGTTTAAGGCTGAAGCAGTCAGTCCAGCAGACGTTTAAGGCTGAAGCAGTCAGTCCAGCAGACGTTTAAGGCTGAAGCAGTCAGTCCAGCAGACGTGTCAGGCTGAAGCAGTCAGTCCAGCAGACGTGTCAGGCTGAAGCAGTCAGTCCAGTAGACGTGTCAAGCTGAAGCAGGGCATTATTTCTACTGTATACTAAATGGATTTATTTCTACTGTATACTAATAGGATTTGTTTCTACTGTATATTAATAGGATTTGTATCTACTGTATACTAAATAGATTAATTTGTACTGTATACTAAACTGATTTATTTTTAATGTATACTAAATTGATTTATTTTTTTAAATAAAAAATTATGCCCTTTTTTTACTACATTTCATTTTAGTTGAGATGCCTTTGGATGGCTTTGGTGCTACTGTGGGGAATCAGCTGGCTGGGTGCGGCTGCATTCATTGGCCAGCAGCTGTGTAGCTGTGCTGTGGCCGGCGGTTTGGAGAGGGGTGGCGCGCTGGACAGCACCCGACCAGCAGCAGGTTGGTAGTGGGGTTCCCCTCAGACCACGGAGAGGCCTGCCTGCCACAGGCATTCTACTGCTTTAACAACCTGGAACTGGGGGATAATTAGGGAACCAAGTAGTTACTGCTACTAAGATTCTGTGTCCCTGAACATCTGTGAGTTGGGGGGGGGGGGGGCATTTTAGCTAGGTTACTCTCAAGGGAGGAATAATTCCTAACATTACCAGCAGAATGCTGTCTCATTAAACAGCTACAGGTTGGACAGCCCCCAGAACAAACTAACTGAGGGGGAGGGAGAGAGAGAGGTGAGTGAGAAAGGTGAATGGGTGGAGAGAGAGAGAAGTGAAATGACAGGCAGCTCTATGCTTGTTACAGCAGGACAGAAATAAATGTCTTAATTAAAGGCCAACGCTCCAGTTAGTT
Organism: Esox lucius; assembly: GCF_011004845.1. Lineage (NCBI taxonomy): Eukaryota > Metazoa > Chordata > Actinopteri > Esociformes > Esocidae > Esox > Esox lucius. Next base: position 29,108,979 of record NC_047584.1, on the reverse strand, counting down.
AATGTGTCAAACTGGTGGAAAGACTGACAGCAGCAGACAGGATCAGAGGATATAGACTAGGGAAACAGAACAGGATTAGAGGATACAGACTAGAGAACAGAACACAATCAGAGGATATAGACTAGGGAAACAGAACAGGATCAGAGGATATAGACTTGGGAAACAGAACAGGATCAGAGGATATCGATTAGGGAATAGAACAGGATCAAAGGATATAGACTAGGGAAACAGAACAGGTTCAGACGATACAGACTAGGGAAACAGAACAGCAAAGAACAGGAGGCTATAGTCAGGTTAAATAGACCAGAACACACGGCTAGAATCCAGGACCGGAGGAGTACAGAACAGGACCAGAGGCTACAGGCCATGGGAACCAAAAAGAACTTGAGGGTGCAGTCATATCTGACCAACCTGCTGCACACAGAAAAATGAGGAACGTTACAATGTCCAGATGGAATGTGCTCTCGTTCTCTGTGGTACTGAACCTGTCAGTGCTATGGGATGGCTGGTACGGTGTGTGAAATAGGCCTTTGTATGGTAACTGTGAACATAGTGTGTGTGTTTGTGTGTGTGCGTGCAGGCTCTCGCATGCGCTAGGTGTGTGTTATAAGAAGTGCACGTGTATGTGTGTGTTGGCATGAGCAGCAGATGGTTGTGTGTGAAGGTAATTCTCTCTCTGTGTCACAGCTCTCAGAGCCATATGTAATACTCAGACAACACAGCCGTTCATTCTTTTAAAATCAGCACCTTTCCATGATTGAAAGAATCTCCATGGAGCAGCTGGCCTTAATGGTTCCCATAGCCCCACCAGCAGACCTGCAACACCACCGTGGCCTGTTTCCACGACGCTATTACTCACATCCTTCACAGTGAAGAATCAATTCCCTCACTATTTCCAAAATAATGCAGACAGCCCCCGGGGGGGCTATGCGGAAGGGGGGGGGGGGGGGGGGTGGGGGGGAGTACGAGAGAGAGCAAGGTGTTTCCGACCATCATCAGGTTCAACAGGAGAGGCCAGGCCAACAGGTGGACTACATCGGGAATGTTAGCCACAGGCAACTCTCCCAAAGAGGTTAAACATGGAAATGCAGCATGACAATGAAGGCCTGGAACAATTCCCCATGGAAACTTAAATAGGACTACAATGAAATGCGTATTTAAGATAGCCTCTATATTTAGACTGACTAGACAGCAAAACAAAAGAATTGAAGAAGAAAAAACAAACATCTGTCTGTCAGATATAACTGTCTGTCTATCTCTATGCCATTCAGATATGTCTATCTTTCTTTTTGTCAGATCTGTCTGTCTGGGGTGATTAAACATCAATCAGCCAGACATCTACTACTCATTCACTGTTACACTTGCCAGTCCCTAATCACTGTTATACTGGCTATTCCATAATCACTGTTACTATGGCTACTCCCTAATCACTGTTACTATAGCTACTCCCTAATCAGTTTTACTATAGCTACCCACAAACCAATGTTACTATAGCTAATCATTAGTCACAGTTACTCAAGTATACTCCGCCTAATCAAAGTTACACTAGCCACTCCATAATTTAAATTACACTAGTCACTCCCTAATCGAAGTTACACTAGCCACTCCATAATTTAAATTACAATAGTCACTCCCTAATCAAAGTTACACTAGCCACTCCATAATTTAAATTACAATAGTCACTCCCTAATCAAAGTTACACTAGCCACTCCATAACCATTGGCTACCAAGTGAGCCATGAAAAACATTCCCAGGTTGTAAACCTGTTCTACACTTCCAACTTCCATTCCTCATATATACAGAACCAGTCAAAACGTTTCTATTCCAATTCCATTATATTTTGACAAATGTATTTTATTCAAATGCCATTATATAATAACGGTATTCTATTCCGTAACACTTGAACAGCCAATCTGTAGATGCTTTACAGACCATCTACAGACAACACTATCCCCAATCATAAATCTTTCTCTCACTCTTACCCAAACACTTATTGTAAACCTAACCCAATCCTTAACCTTAGCAAGCATTCACTTAATTGTTTTGATAGTTGATAGTATGAATATCTGCAGAGATTCTACAGATGGTAATCTTGGCTATCCAAATAAAGTTTAACTTTCTATTTGCATTCTATTATATTCTGACAATAGTGTTCTCCATACTACAGAAATCCTTTGAGAGAAAGCCTGTTCCAAAGACCATAGGAAGACATTTTTCCCGTCTCCAGTGCAGACAGATTCAGTGGATTGCAGAATTCCCCGTCTTGTCCTGCCAAGGTCTCTGACCGCGTCCTGAATTACACAGTGAGTTATGTTCTGAGCTGCAGAACATCTTTAATATACCTAGAGATCCTTTGCACCGATTCCCCAAAGAGTACCATACAAAAAAAGCTTTTAAAAGGACTTTGAAAATAATGTAGGTCATAAATCCCAAAGCTTGAATACATTGTACATATTTAGAAGCCAAATTGGTTGACTGCAGGGCTACAATAAACATATTCTTTGTCGTTTTAAGACATGCATCTAAAATGGGTTGTTAGCAAGTTTATGCACTGAATAGAAATATGAATGCAACGCAGTCATTTCAAAGATGTACAGTCGATATTAAGATATCAGTCTATTAAAATATATTTACAAGGCCCTAATCTATAAAATCCATGTGAATAAAATCAGGGATCTTCTACGTCAACTCAGGAAATGTGGCCAACACTTTACATGTAGCATTTATATTTTTGTGCATTTATATTTTTGTGGGCGTAGGTGGTCTGAGTCTGGGTTGGCTGTCGGTGTAGGTGGTCTGAGTCTGGGGTGGTTGTGGGTGTAGGTGGTCTGAGTCTGGGGTGGTTGTGGGTGTAGGTCGTCTGAGTCTGTTGTGATTTTGGGTGTAGGTGGTCTGAGGCTGGGTTGCTTTTGGGTGTAGGGGGTCTGCGGCTGGGTTGGTGTTGGGTTTAGGTGGTCTGATTCTGCAGTGGTTTTGGGTGAAGGTGGTCCGAGTCTGGGGTGGATTTGGGTGTAGGTGGTCTGAGTCTGGGTTGGTTTTGGGTGTAGGTGGTCTGAGGCTGGGTTGCTTTTGGGTGTAGGGGGTCTGCAGCTGGGTTGGTTTTGGGTGTAGGTGGTCTGCGGCTGGGTTGGTTTTGGGTGTAGGTGGTCTGCGGCTGGGTTGGTTTTGGATGTAGGTGGTCTGAGGCTGGGTTGCTTTTGGGTGTAGGTGGTCTGAGGCTGGGTTGGTTTTGGGTGTAGGTGGTCTGAGGCTGGGTTGGTTTTGGGTGTAAGTGGTCTGCGGCTGGGTTGGTTTTGGGTGTAGGTGGTCTGCGGCTGGGTTGGTTTTGGGTGTAGGTGGTCTGAGACGGAGGCTTTGTGGTTATGCCAAGGTCAGAGGTGTGTGATGAATGCATTTCTCAGTCACCAGTCTTGAACAGACCCAACTCTTCAAAGGCAAACCCTCGCTTTCCCCCCCCTTTGTCCGTCTTCTCCTTCGCCCGCCACCCCAAATCCCTCCCCTCCTCGACCAACCGGATCCTCCTGGCTCTGCAGCCCGAAACCTCTGCAGCCGGAGACCTCAGGAGAGAGGCTCATTACACAGGGATTAGTAGAGAAGATGTTTTAATCAGAGCCCACAGACAGCTGCAGCAGCACCAGGCGAGAAAATGGCCGTGACGTGGCCCATCAGGCATAAAAGGAAAAACCACCGGAGTCAGGGTCAGGTTGGGAGATGTGAGGTCGTAAAGCACAGTGAGAGGGAGGTGTCCTGTTGCTACTCCCCCATCTTTAGATGTACATCTGTCCTTAGGCGGAGCACCGCCCCCAGATCCTAATATGGTCGAGGTCCAATGACAGCGGTGCTCCTTGCGCCCCTCCCTCCCAGGAACAGGAGGTTCTACCATCAGCGGGAGGTTCCACGGTGAGGACGGACAGACATGTCAATCAACAACAACGCCAGCCGTTCAATCTCTGACAACATTTCCTGTACGGCGTTCACTTCTCAATACTCCCATTGATCCCCATCAGCTATAAAACCATAAGTGGCTCCTTCAGCCTCTCTCACCAGCTGGGAGCGACACAGCTCACCGCAGCAAACCGTGCCAACCATATAGTTTATAGACTCTGCCACACAAAATATGATGCTGCGCATACAGACGCACACACACACACACACACACACACACAGACTGGATCACAACCTTCTGGACTCTTGTGCAGAGCAGAGTAAAGTGGAACATTGTGACATCATATCCCATCATAACTAGGCTGTTAATACACACCTGTTAATACACACTGATTTCAACGGACCCCTTAGCTTCACCCTTTTTTATTTTGGTGAGAATGTTTTTCTATCGCTCCTTCTAACAACTCTGAATATTTTTATTGACTCAAGGCTCAGACTGATTCCACTGGCAGAATGGTTCCACTGGCTGAATGGTTCCACTGGCCGAGCGATTCCACTGGCTGAATGGATCCACTGGCTGAATGGATCCACCAGCCGAGCGGTTCCACTGGCTGAGTGGTTCCACTGGCTGACTGCTCATCAGTCTTCAGTTAGCTTCACTACAGCGGCCAGGCACTTGATTTAGGGTTGGTTTACAGTGCTATCCATCAACATTACAGCCCTCCAAATAATGGACACACAACGTTACTACTGAAACAAACTAAAATAAACTAGATTCCAACTTGGAGAGTTAAGTCATGACGAGCTTCAAGAATAGTCCTTCAGGGTGTAGGGTAGCGTCATTCTGGTCAGAAGATTCATGGGATCAGAATAAATAAATCAGAATGTGCACACACAAAAAAAACATTAAATGTTTGGAGGTTAACAAAAATGATCCAGTTAATCTAAAAAATGATTTCTTGGCTTGTCATTGGAGGCCTGAACAGGAAGTGCAGGTGGCATTGTGACATAGAACAGGAGCAGAATGGCTAACAGCTTGCTAGCTATGAGGAGTAATCAGCATTCACACCATAACCAGATTAAACCAAACTAGGTTAAACCAGACTAAACCAGACCAGGTCACACTAGAGTAGACCAGGCCAGGTAAAACCAGACTAGACAAGGAGCAGCTACCAATCACCACTGCTCACAACTCTGAATCACACATTAGCTACTTAAGAGTAAAGAACACCAGTTCTCAACTTCCTAGTTGTGACCCAGATTTTCAATGGATTACAGCGTTCTGAGGTGGAATGTGAGGAGAAAATGTTTTATAAATATACTTTTAAATATGCTTTCTTCGACAACAGTATTTCCGTTATGGAGCAACATGTATTAGTAGAGCGAGTGAGCCCTCATTGTTCATCCCCCATATTGGCAATATGGAATTTTATGGTGATGAAAAAAGTTCCCATGTAAAACATAAAACCTGTGATATTGCATAAAGAAGACTGTGATTCAATCACCGGATATACTAGTGCAGAAAAACAGGCAGAGATGAAAAAACTCTACATTAACAGAGAATACCCAATAATCCAGAATAAACAACTCAATATTAACAGAGTTAAACCACACATACGCAATCAAGTAATAACTAAAAAAGGGTTGAAAAAAATCTACATTTATAATTTAGATTCTTCAAATTAGCCACCCGTTGCCTTGTATATTAGTCAGTAGCTTAGCACACTCTGTGCATCCTCTCAACCAGCTTCATGAAGCATCTCAAAAGCTATTTCATAGTTTTGGTGTCTTCACAAATATTCCACAATGTGGAAAATAGTAAAACGAAAGAAATGCACTTGAATGAGTAGGTGGGTCCAAACTCTATGTGTATAGACAATGAGAAAGGACATTCCAGTACACCCAGAGGAATATCCAGCCTCTGAATGTTTACAACCGGCACCTGTAATTCCGCACGCTTTGAGAAATTACCCTGCAGAGCGGCTGCGAGGCTCACAGCAGCTAAAAACGCCACATAAAAGCTGGTGCACTTGAATTATGGCCTGTGACGCGAAGCGACGACATACCAATATCTGATTGGTGGGCCCAGTACCCCCTCCCGACGAAATTCCCAGCCCTGCAACCCCCATCACCGACAACCCTGCTACACCCTAACCCCCGTCAGGTGACCTAGGCTCCAACCCTGGGAACGGCAGGCGATGGGGGCCGGTGTTACGTGGGAGGGGTTGTGATGGATGCAGGCAGCGACTCCCCTCCACCCTCACTCACCGCCCATCCATTTTACTGGCAGCCATTTTATCAGGGCGAACGGGTTTAACAGCCGTCTCAATTGGTTGTCCCGGCGGGCGTCTCTCTGATGTCCAACGGGCCAGACCTTGGCCGTTCATTACAGCATAAGTAGAGCCCGATGCTGCTCTGCAGTCTCGGCTCTGCCACATCATCATTTACTGGGAGTGAAAGTTCATTTAACAGCTTTCTGACTAACTGGGCTTTTCTCTGCCCAACTGGGGAGGTAGACAATGGGAGGCTAGCTGAAGAGGAGGCAAGGGGAGAGGAGGTGAGGAGAGCGGACTGACTGATATACAGAGGAGAGCGCTACTCCCGCAGCGCTGGTTGGGGTTTGTTGGTGTTGGAAGGATGCTTATCTCAGAGTGTCTCAGTCTTCACTGAATGATAACAATCCCTGAGTGACGACGCCAGGCCAACCACTCAGTCATGTTGACCCTTTTGCAACCAGCGCTAGTCCATAAGGCTACTTATCTATGGACTCCATCTAGAGGCTCTATCCATAGCCCCCCCCCCCCATTAGAAATAACCTCAAACACCACCTCTATCTTCAACTGAGTGGGGGTCATCCAGCATAGTTTACTATTTAACAGCAGTTAGCGCTTGCATTCTGTTACATATTAGCCCATGGTGATGACCGAGGCACAATAACTGTTGTCCCAAGATGGAGCCAACCTGATTTATTACTGCTAGGACACTGTACTGTCATCAAGACCCCGAAGGGGAGTCAGGGTCACACAGTAACACCAGCAGGAAGAACGGGGAGCAGAGTAAGAATAACATCACCTTTGGAAGGTGGAGTTAGACTAACACCACCTTTAGGAGGAACCGAGTTATAGAAGCACCACCTTGAAAAGGAAGAGTAGAGCAAGGCCTTATTTCCATTAGGAGAGGGAGGATAAAATGCTAGATAAACTTCTCTCAGTTTGCACAATCATTTCCACAGGATGAATATACACCGGCATGTTGGAGACAAACGACGCAGAATTGTGGATGTCAATCAAAGCAAAACCAATCTTAACTAATGTATTGCCTTGGGCTTTTGCATCATAGGCAACTTTATCTCCACAGATCAACGCATTCTTTTTGTCAGTTCCTCGGTTGCTGCACTAGTGAGGACGATAACAATGTGATTATTTCTGTCCTTCTTGCATAGGTATGACATAGGTACAAACAATACTATGGAAAATGTGAAAAATGGAGATCAGAAAATGTTTATTTTATACCAAATTGGAATTTATAGATTGATTCTTTTCACATCCTTAGAATGAACAGACCATAACAACCCTACAATATTGTATGAACAGACCCAAACAACACTAGAGTATAGAATAGTATACCACTTTGATCAAGGTCAGCTTCCATCCATCATCATTCAGGGTCTACGAGTGGGAAGCCTCTTTCATCCAAAAGGGATGAGGTCCCTACCATGTGCCAAATCATCCAGAGAGGAGCCTGCTATTACGGTGGCCCCATAGGTTCCCATCATCCAAACAGAATGAGAATAGGCCTCTGGTGTGTTATGGAGTAGCTCTCCAGGGGGGCGTTCAGAGCCATGATCACCTCACACACGCTCTGTTCAACAGGCAACTCTGCCGTCTCATATATCGAGACCTTGGGACCCGAACGTTCTGTCTGACATTTTGGTCCAAAATGAGTTATTCACATAAAGTTGCTCTTCAGTCCGTCCTTCGCATGTGATATACAGTACCCACTGAAGAAAAAATTATATTTAAAGTCAAGTGATTTTTGAGCAAACCAGTTTGAACCGGTTTGAACTTGGCGCTATAAGGTTATATATGCAACCCAATCACACAATTACTGGGAGCCAGAGCTAAGATTACATCATCCACCTCTTGTTCACTCTCCATCAATCGTTTCCTGTTGGTCCATCAGCACTCAGCGGTATTAAGGTCTGGGCATGCTTCGTCGTTATGAGGGCATCCTTCCCGATCGCAACGGCGTGTAAAATGGATTACGACAACGTTTTGCGTGGAACTGGGTTGTTTGGGTCTTCTTCTCGGGTGTTCGTGTGCACCTCGTTTTCCCTTGAAGCTAACTTAAACAGTGTTGCCAGACACTGCAAGAGGAAAAAGTCCCCAGGACCGTCAAAAGAAGCATCTTGGCACTGCAGCCGATGACCCAAAAAGGGGTGCCTTTTTTCAACGCACACTTTGAGTTGGTGCACCCTTTAAGTGTGAGAGGGCTAGGGGCTGGCGAGTACCTGACGCTGAAGTCACTTTCAAATATTCAGCAAACATAGAAAGAAATCTGTCACAGGTGGAATTACATTTCATCAGTTACCATCATAAGAAAATCCCCACCTAATGTGTCTTTAAGTGTCTTGAATATAAGTAGAAGCTTTAAGGCCAAATTATGTAGGCTAGCCTTCATATCACTTCAAATACAATATGATCGAATACCTGAACATAATAATAAACAATAATCCCCCTCACGTTCTCCCAGGGGCGCTCTGATGGGGACATGCAGTCAACCGCACCAATCACCCTGGGGATTCCTGAGGAAAACAACGGGTTCTGAATGTAGGTCCATGGAGGGCATTACTCCGGCAAGTGGCATTAGAGATGTCCCTAAAAGCCGGCAAAGACACTGAATTCTCGCAGATGAGAATCAATATCTTTCCCAGAGAACATCATTGGGGTAAACAAGAGGAGTTACACGGTCTCTAAACTCCCTCACCATGCGCAGTGAGCCTCTCAGAATCGGAGCACCAATGTCGACTGGGTCTTCCAAATGTGCCTGCATTTTTCCCGACAAAATCGTGAGCGGAGGGGCGGTGCTTATGCTGGGTTACTTCGAGTTAACCATGAAGATAACCTGCTCGGAGCAGTTTAGAGAAGCAGCGCAAATCGCCATGACAGCATACCTCTGGTAAAAAAGCATCCACCTTTCGTAGTACAGGTTAATCGGGAAGTTACACCCAACGTCACAAAGTTACACCTGAAGGTTCCTGGATAAGCCAGTTACCCTGCTTTGTAGTACAACCCGCAGCTCTTCTTAGTACTGGGTTGGCAGATAGCACCACAGCCCGTCGCTCCATACTGTCCCCTAGTAATACTGCCTTTTACACCCCTTTTTTGTTTCGTCGATTGAACGCAGTTTGAGGAAGCATGAACTCCCAACATTCGTTCTCACACGTCCTAAACTAATTCAACAACGAAAACGCTGACACACGCCGAGGGCTTTAGTACCGGCTCCAGGCAGACAGAACCTTTCTACCTCCCATCTCTCACCCATCCTTCCCTTAGTAATGGAAAAGCTGATCCTGTACATCTGCAACACAAAACCACCAGAGATTGACAGAGGAACCGCAGACAGACGGACTAGGACCTCCACCAGTGTCTCTCGCTCTACCTCCCATTAACCCGGGGAAAGGGAGCCCGTAGGGGCCACATATTTGAGCTAAGAGAACATGGTATCCTCAAGCAGGACTTATGTCATGTCATGTGTAAAGAGACTCCCAAAACAAACGGCGATGTATTCAGATAAAATGCTCCTAACCGCTGGTGTTTTCGCTGAGCAGGGTTTGGGCCTCTCTCTTTATTATCTAACCCTATAGCACTCCCTTTTCACCGTTTCCACTCTCTCTCTCTCTATGCCTCCCTCTCTCTCTCTCTCTCTCTCTCTCTCTCACTCTTTCTTTCTCCCCTCCGTCGGTCAAACCCTGGCATCATCACTCTCCCAACAGTGATCTGTCAGCTTTCATTAAACAACCTGATAGTGGTCTGAGTCCGGTTGTTACGACCTCCAGCGGGCCAGGGGCAGAGGTCAGAGGTCAACTGCTGTACACAGTGTAACACGGCCGAACGAGGTGTCCTCACCTCCAGACCTCTACAGAGGAGCTGATTGACACACGCCGACGCAGGCCAATGGGACAGAGACGCATCCAGCCTGTCAACGCGTCAGCTGACGACACCAGGTTGATGAGGCAGAAACAATCCTCAGGAGAACCTTGTTTGTTCCTCAGGCGGTACGTTCAGAACGTCCCAGTGTAACGGGCATAGCACCGAGACACAGCAGGGCTTTCCCTGGAGTGAAACACGGAAACCGGGACTGCCACCGGAAGACTAGAATCTTCATCGGTCCTATCACGATCAACGGCCTGTAGCACACAGATTCGGTTTGGCCTTTCTATCCCGGCTACATGTACGTTTTCAATCAAAACGGTGTTGGAAATACAGAAACACTGTCCTTTCACGTGAATCAATCCGGCGTGTCTTATCAAAGCGTCTCTCCCAGTGTGATCCTGTCAGTGCGACTCCTGTGATCGGTTCAGTCTCAGAGAGAAGCAACTGGAGGCCATTGATCTCACCCGGAATTCTGAGATTAGAAACACAGTGATTGTCAGAAAGAAAAATAACATAGTTTTGACATCTGAATCCACTATTTCAGAGAGAGCACGGAGCAGAACCGTCTGTAGAAGAGAAGTGAAAAGTGGCCTGCAGATCAAACACACACAAACCAGCCACTCAGACCGACAGTCAGCAAAGTTTTTGTAGCCCTCTCTAAATCTGACATGTTTAAATCCAAACTAATTGGGCAGAATAGATTCCCAAGATAGCTACTTCAACACAGAGGATAGCAACTTTAACAGACAGGATAGCTACTTTAACAGACAGGATAGCTACTTTAACAGACCACTTATTATACAGTTCAGCCAGGTGTGTGTGTGTGTGTGTGTGTGTGTGTGAAGAGGGCTCCCAGATGTTCTCTGAAGGACGCACAGTTGGAGAGACTACAGTAAACTTTAATCTCCAAGGTTTAACTTCAGTGTACTCCCCTCCCCTCCCGAACTCCCCCTCCCTTTTCTTCTCTTCTCCTCTCCCCCACCAGTTAATGCCTGCTGTACGCGGTACCCTTCCAGTGACATGACACCCCCCCCCTCCCCTCACAGCCGTCAGGGAAACAACCAGCCGAGACCGACCGCCGCGGAGGACATTCCACATGACTCATGCTGTCTGGCTTGAAAAGGGGGCATGTTAGCTGGTAAATACCATGTTTGGTGCCGGGGGTTTTCGTTCTAACCATGTGAGAACTACAGCACTCCCCGATGTGTTGACTCTACGACTGCCCCCCCCCGCCCCCCAACAAACCGAACCGTTGTGGCAGCCGCCGCCTCATCCATCACCGCCGATTTCTAAACCACGCTCCGCGTTGCCACAGCCACAGAAACATCCCGTACTGGATGTTTTGGTGACTGGCCCTCTGACGTGCCCGTCTCAGCGGGAACCACCGTGCACCACCATGGGAAGGCCCCAGACCCAGCTCCCGTACCCAGAGACGGATGACAGCGATGAGGGATGAGCCCCCCGCTTTGGGGGGTGATATGCAACCAGTCCTCACATTCACACACCTGCACATGCGTACCGGTCTGACCACTGACATTATAATTATTAGTTCATTATTACTGAAAGACTATTATTACTCCCCTGTATTGTGTCATTAGTATTGGTACTCTGCAGTACTGTGTCGTTAGTACAGGTACTCCCCACTACTGTATCATTAGGACAAGTACTCTCCACTAATGTGCCATCAGTATGTCATTAGTGCTCAGTACTACTGTGTCATTACTGCTCAAAGGTACTGAGTCATTAGTGTTTGTAGTCACCAGTACGGAGTCAGTAATATTAGTACTCACCAGTACTGAGGCATCTGGAGTAACTTTCCGTAGAAGGCTGTGCTGAAGGAAGGGATGAGGGGTGTCAGGGGGGGGAAGCTGCCTGTACCATCCAGACACGTCAAACCAGCCTGGAAACCGAATACCTAGAGGAGAGATAGGAGAGATAGGAGAGAGGAGAGAGAGAGGGAGGAGAGAGAGGAGAGATAGGAGAGAGTGGAGAGAGTGGAGAGAGAGGGAGGAGAGAGAGGAGAGATAGGAGAGAGAGGGAGGAGAGAGGAGAGAGAGGAGAGAGGAGAGGGAGGAGAGGGAGGAGAGAGGAGAGGGAGGAGAGGGAGGAGAGGGAGGAGAGAGGAGAGGGAGGAGAGAGGAGAGGGAGGAGAGGGAGGAGAGAGGAGAGGGAGGAGAGGGAGGAGAGGGAGGAGAGAGAGGAAAGAAAAGGTAAGGGGGGTGTTGGGCAGTCAATATTTTGATATGAGTGGAAGGGGACTGTTTAAAGCCTTAGGAATGCCTTCTCTATATGACACCATGACTAAGTAATCCAGCCAATCCCAGTGAGGATTACAGGCCAGTCAGCCAATCCCAGAGAGGATTACAGGCAAGTCAATCACAACACAGTATCTGTTTCTAACTGCATGCCTTTTAATCACAATGCCATTATAGATGCTCCTGTTACACACTCGTGAACACCCACCCACCAGGCCTCTGTTTACCTATGCATCCATTACATTAATACATAACATGCCATGGAGAAATTAGTAAACCCCCTTGTACTCATTGTACATTAGATACATATATTAGATGCTGTACATTAGACAGCACATTACACAGGAGCATCCATAATATACACGCTGTACATGATGTATACATGATGTATATAGGCTGTACATAGATGTATTACACCAGAGCAGCCATCTTTGATATTCTGTATTGAATATACAATATTTCACTACAGCAGCTTTAATTGAAATCACTACAAATCACTACAGCAGCCATAATTCAAATAATTATATTAACAGCTGCTAGGAGCAGGAAGCCAATGTACGCTCACGGCCACTTTATTAGGAACACATATCTGGGACCCACTTTTGGCCTCCATCCGCTTCAAGATTTGATGCATTACGTCTTCATTCAACTCCAAGAATGGCAATAAAGAAACCAAAAATGCTGGGCTGAGCTTATACTGGAGCTGACCAGGAGCAGGACAGAAGGCTGCCACTGCAACATTTTGAAATCTCGTTCAGCGCCCTAACCAAACTGCGTAAGCGCAGGTCTGAGCTCCACTCTGAGCTCCACTCTGCAGACATGCTCAGGTCCTGAGAAAGTTTATGATAGTAGGGACAGCCGCCACGGGGGAGAGGACCCCCTCTAAAGTGGCTTCTTATGGTCTCTCTGATGCAGTTCAAGCAAATGCTGACCCCACAAGGCCCAGCATAACGGGTGGCTAAGAGGCTGACGGTAGGTCTAAAGTAGTGCCGGCCCCAGCCTTTTGGGGGCCCCCTCTCCCCTAGTGGTCTGGGGCCCTAAGCGACCGCCTGTGCCGCTTATGCCTGGGGCCGGCCCTGGTGGGAAGAAACCAGAAGGAGCCTGAGTGGGTCTTTACAGAACTAGCTAAGTGGGTTTGGTCCAGAGCCCCGGCCCTCTATTTGGGTCTGAGCAGGTCTGGCCACCCGTGGGCGGAACATTAACCCTGTGGTGAACCTGGCTGTGAGATAAGGAGTGACAGGGTGCCTGGTGAACATCCAGGACATAGAAAAACACCAGTGCTACATCTCTATTACATCTCGGCTTTAAAAATGCCACAGAAAGAACCATTAGCCAGGCTTCCTAACTGCTGGGTTAATGTCAAAGGTGACCAGACCCATAGTCAGACTCTCTGAGGGCAGCGGGGAGCATCTAGTTCTTCCAGGAATACTTCCACTCTGAGCCCCTGAGCTCAAATATAAATCACATTAAAATCCCACGGAGCACATCAAGAAACTAACAAGAGAAAAATTGAAAGGAGGTGTTGCCACAGAGAAATGGCTTGTGACATTATTAGCACACGTGCAAGGATCCAAACGCGCGTGTATCATACAAGGTCCGCAACACCAGCTATCTGGAGGGGTATTCAGAGAATAAGCGACATCATTGCACTCGGCCAAACTACAGGAGCATCTCATAAAGCTTATGGAGACAGCAGAGCTTGTCTCCAGCCAAATGGCCTAGGAGTAGGCTCAGAGAGAACACAATAACCAAACTGTGGATAGAACACTTCAGAAACAACACTCCGGCATCCTGGAGGGTTTCATTGAAAGTCACAGCCAAAATACACTACCAAAAAACGATCAAACAAAATACATTCTAGATTCTAATATTTTATTGGATTGCGCTCGAGAGCAGCTGGAGAACGCTGCTGGACAGTAATTCTAACTTATCTTGGTGCATTTTATTTAGAGAGGCACAAAAATATTCTGAACTACTATAATTAATTAATTATTTACTGAGTTATTGTTTCTTAAATTGATCTTTTCTTGACCTAAACAGGGAATACATGCAGACATAAAGCAGAGTAATGGGATGGACTTGTCATTCTAGGGGACTGGGGACTGACCAGGGTACTGGCTCTCCTCAGGAACTCAGTTAAGCTCTTTATTACCAGGTGTAAAAAGCTAATGGACGACTTTCTGGCCTTTGGTTAAAAGCTGTGGATATCAAGCTGTCCTTTTCACCTTGCACTGACCTGTAGTGTCTGTGTGTGTTACCTTGAGGTAGCTGTGTGGGTGTGTGTGTGTTGCCTTGAGGTAGCTGTGTGTGTGTGTGTGTGTGTGTGTGTGTGTGTGTGTGTGTGTGTGTGTGTGTGTGTGTGTGTGTGTGTGTCTGATCATGGTCGGTGTGTTTAAGTGGGAACCTAATATTTTTTTTTAAAAAGACACCAATGGGAAAATCCAAATTTCCAACTTAAGGTTTAGGGAAAAACTTTTAATTGGGCATAATGTCAGAAATGGGGTTACATTTAGGTTTAGACATTACTGTCACGCTCTGCCATGGAGGCAGGACACAGGAAAAGGTTTTACTGAACAGATTTAGTGAACAAAAAACAGAACCTAACAATTACAGGTTAGGTTTTGGGATAGGTGTTCGTACTAGGTAAAGTTGAAGCATAAACTTTAGGTTACTGGCATTAAGGTTAGACGCAGGGTTAGGTTGAGGTTTAGGTTAAGGGGATGGTTTGGTTAAGGGTTAGGTTAATGGCTTGGAAACATGGATTTCTTTGTCTTTGGTCAACACAAGGATAGTTTTACCTTGAGGTAGCAGTGAGTGTGTGTGTG
Organism: Esox lucius; assembly: GCF_011004845.1. Classification (NCBI taxonomy): domain Eukaryota; kingdom Metazoa; phylum Chordata; class Actinopteri; order Esociformes; family Esocidae; genus Esox; species Esox lucius. Next base: position 29,093,859 of record NC_047584.1, on the reverse strand, counting down.
TGTGTGTGTGTGTGCGTGCAAGTCACCTTTAGGTAGCAGTGTGTGTGTGTGTGTGTGTGTGTGTGTGCGTGCATGTTACCTTTAGGTAGCAGTGTGTGTGTGTTTGTAACCTTGAGGTAGCTGTGTGTGTGTGTGTGTGTGTGTGTATGTGTTCTGAGGTAGAAGTGTGTGTGTGTGTGTTACCATGAGGTAGCAGTGTGTTTGTTTTACCTTGAGATATCTGTGTGTGTGTGTCAGTGTTACCTTGAGGTAGCAGTGTGTGTAACAGAGGTACAGCAGGTTGTCAGAAGGCTGGCTGAGGGAGGCCACGGTGCTGGTCAGCTCGGGGCCGTACATGGGGACGGAGTGCTCCACATTGACCCTGTCCACCTGGAACCGGAGGGCGGGCAGGGGGCGCACGGGCTGGAACACGGCCACCGCCGCCGGACACGGAGGAGCCTGGACGGAAGGGAGGAGACCGGAAGCTTAGCAGTGGTGAAGTCAGAGACGTGGACCGAGGGGAGGAGCGCGGTGTCCGGCCCACCTTCTCTCCCATGATGACGGGCAGGAGCGTGTGCAGGAGGTTGAACTCCGCCATGTTCAGGGTGACCGTGACCTCCAGCAGGGTGAGACAGGTGAGTCTGGTGGGGACGAACTCCTCCAGGGCTAACACCTCCTCCTGGCTCGCCGGGGCCCGGGGCTCCACAACGGGGTCTGGTATTGACAGGAGGACATGGAGGACAGGCGGGGTATACTCTCATGTGTGCTGAGGCCCAGAACCTGATCTGTCTGACTGTCACATGCCTACAGGCCCAGCTTTCTCTACATCCTTAGTACACATTTGATTGCTCAGGAGACTGCATCTGTCTCTCGCTAGGAAACCCAACAAGGCCGTCAAAAAGACTGGATTTTCCTGATCCAACTGTGAAATTCCCCAAATTTGTTCTTCAGCACAATACTGAGAAAACAAGGAAAGAAAACCCAAGTACACTGTAAGTAATTTGCTGGTTGGAACACTCAGCAATAAACTGTGCTAGGTCTTATAAAAGGAGGTAGCATTTCTGGGCCAATTTGGCTCTTGATCCACAACTCCACTGGTTATTTGGAGAGCTTCCTGAGCTTTTGGCAAAGAGAAGATGAGGAGGAGACAAGGAAATGAAGGAGATATGGAGTAGAAGGAGGAAATGAAGAGATGGAGGAGTACATGAAGAAATGGTGGATGAGGGGAAGGAGGATAAACAAAGTTAGAGCCCACATCCTTGTGTGGGAACCTCTGACAGGCAGAGAGGAAGGCAAACAGCCAGTCAGACAGGCAGACAGTCAGAGAAGCAGTCAGACAGACCGACAGAGACAGAAAGACAGAGGCAGTCAGGAAGACAGAGAGCAGGAACACAGAAAGACAGGAAGACGGGCAGTAAGACAGGCAGGCAGGCAGACAAGCAGGCAGGTATCAAAACTTGACTGATAGTTATTCGTGCTCCATTAGGAGTCAGGTCCCTCTGGTCTGACAGACATATTAGCAGAAAAATACACACAAGTGCCTTAATATACCTTCTGAAATATATTCCCATTAAAATGACTATTTTCCTAACCACTAACCCTAAACATAACCCTAACTCTAACTTTACCCCTAACCCACAATATAACCCTGACTTCAACCCCAAGCCTAAAATAATGGTTTTTACAAGGGCCATAAGGACTCCACGTCCCAGCGTCTGCTCTGTCTACTATACTTGCGAGGACCTTTGGTAAAAATAAAACACACACGCACAGATCCTTTGAAGACCTCTAATTACTCTATTTATTGCAGATGCTGAAATAATTGAAAGCAACGGATATTATGGTTTCGACTCTGACTTAGTCCTCCAGAAATGACATCCACACATTCTGCAGCACAGCTTTCCAAACAAGCCGCAGATGATGTCACCGCGGGCTGCGCCGAGCCGACGGCCAACAAAGGTGTTTGGTTTGACCTCCTGACCTTTAGAACCAGGTCGGAGAAAATCACAGAGAACCAGCGGCCCCCCCGGGGAAGCTCAGAAAGAAGCAACAGGACTGTTAGCAGGAAGTATCACCCAACGGGCGGCGGGTTTCAAGACCGGCTCTGCTGGAGGAGCGTGGGTAACAAGCGGCGTCTCGTACAGACTCTTGGCCACTAGGAGGACATGGTGATAATGCCGAGAGGATGACAGAGGGCCTGAGGTATACTTCCTGGACGGGATTCAGGTCAGGGAGAGGGAGTAGCCCTGTCATATTAACTGTGTTACCTCACTTGGGATGGGGTCAAAGGTCAGCCAGGTATACAGCTGTGCTGTCTGTTTGAGTAGAGTTGAAGACACACCTACTGTCTGCTAACGGGCGCTAGGATGCCGCGACTAATCAGGGAATTTGTTCCAGAACAAGATCCTCAGAACAAATCATTTTGAGGAATCGTGATTTCGCAGGTGCTCGCATCTTGTGAATTTCAGAATGGGAGGATATTTGGCACTCAGACTTCACCGAAACCCTATCAGAGTTTCCTTTCTGACTGGAGAAAACGAGTCTTGTCGTCCGTCACCAGTGTCTCTGAAAGCGTGCGTCGGCTCAGTGACTGGAAGTCAATGGGAACAGCTAGCTGACCGTGCTAAACGTTCTTTGCCCCTAAAGCTCGGTAGCAATGGCTAGCAAAGCTAAGGTCAGCTTTCTTCACACAGCCCCTTCCTGCCAGTTGACTGTAAAGAAACAACAGAAAATTAGTAGAAATTAGTAATTTGGGCCAGAGTTCTGTATATGAGACTCCTCCTCCCCAGTCTTGAATGACCCAGATTGCTCATTGACAGCAAAGAGATAAAGTAACCTTTGGCCTTTAATATGATTCCAACAGTGCTTCCAGAAGCCTAATCGCAATCATCTATCACTCGTAACAAATACAATTTCTTAAGATGTACTTGGCAAATATTTAGACGCCTCTTCTTTTTTTACTCACAACACAGTGAGGTCCCAGGCAACTGTGCAGCTGCCACTTGGCGGGAGGGACTATGACAACCGCAGAGAGCCGGACACTGCCGGCAACGTAGCCCCTGATAGGTCAAGGCAGCAGAAGTCTGATTGGCTGAAACTCAGCCTCCACCCGAAACGCCCCACCCCCGTCGTCGTATTTCAATACACAAAACCCGACCCGAGGTGTTGTGTGCGCGGCCCGGGTAGCGTGCTGACCTGGGGCCGGCTTGGCATAGGGCTGGTACTCGTGCTCGGCGGCGCAGGCCAGCATCTTGACGAGGCGGTGCACGGCGCTACTGTCGAGCCGCAGGTCCAGCGGGCCCACCACGAGCCTCTTCACCGCCGTCTCGCGGACCGCTGGGGCGGGACCCTCCTTCACCGCCGTTGTCGCGGTGACGTCCTGCTGGCCTACGCACACTGGGACAGACAGACACGGAGTGGTCATCGAACGCACAACACACAACGCACACAGACAGTTTTTTTGAAAGATCAACAACATGTTATGTCAGACGACACACTACAGCGCCAGTCTGTGCCATTTCAAACAGAGTGCAAAGAGACACACACACACACACTCTCTCTCTCAAATGGCCCCCTTGTGATTAATATTCCAAATGTCCATTCTTTCACACAGCTGTCCGTTATCTGGCTGGCTGGCCGCTGTCCCACAGTCTACTTCAAAACTACCGCTCCCTCTGTTCTCTCTCGGTTCCATCCCTGTTCTCTCTCGGTTCTCTTCCTGTTCTCTCTCGGTTCTCTTCCTGTTCTCTCTCGGTTCTCTCTACAATAAAACTGGATGAATTAAAAACATGGGAGGAGGGAGGAAGAAGGCCGAACCACACACACTCACATTCCACCACACCAAAGAGCACCCTGTCAGAACACAAACCCTGCGTCCCAAATGGCGCCCTATTCCCTGTGCAGCGCACTGACCCGGCCCCGTGGCTCTCTAGAACACAGAGGGTTCCGTTTGGAACACAGGCCGTGAGTTCACAGGGCCAGACATGAATTCCAGTTACACTGAATGGAGGGTTCAAATTCCTGTTTGATTTCTGGAGATTAAACGTGTCACTTCCTCTCCCCAGCCTGCGCTGCCATTGGCTGCGGCGGATTAGGACTAATAAACACCAGCTGGCAACAGTTAGGCCAGATGAAGGACGGAGAGGGTCGAAATTATCTGGGACTTAAAGAATTACAACTATCTCGCACATCTCACTCCAAACATCACATTATTCCTACGCGGAGTAAAGCGTTGAGTTGCAAAACCTGACGACGACTTGGAACAGGTCGAGTTACCTAGAGTTTACACTAGCCCTGTGGCAATGGGGGGGACTAATCTGATTGGTTGACAGTGGACGGGGGGGGACTAATCTGATTGGTTGACAGTGGACGGACACGTCATCGGAGGCTGAACGCTGACAGGGGAGCGTTCCCATGGTGGAGTGTAACTGGAATCACCCCCGAGAGGGAAGGAGGGGGACAGTACGATCCTGACATCACAGTGACAGCTGAGCCCCACAGAGTCAATGTTTAGTTTAATTTAGATGATTATCTGGAGGTGACAATAGCCCAGTCAGATCCGACAGGTGGGGAAATGGTCGAGAAAGAGGGACGGAAAGAAAAATGCAGAAAGAGATGGAAGCAACGGCTTCCTACGGATACAGAGAGAGAGAGAGAGACTGAAGGAGAGAGAGAGAGAACAGGAGTAGTCAGGAGTTTGTCCAGGAGGTTTCTGGCAGTGTTCTGGTCTTAGTGTTCTTAGTGTTATGCTGGAAGACAACAAGTCTAATTACATAGAGTCTATTGCCTGGGCTTTGGTTCAGTAATTTACCCCACATACCTCACTGTGAAGCAGGCCAGAAACCACTGGTCTTGAATAACTAATGACCTAACAGGAAGGCAGTCGTTTAAGAAAGCAAACTATTCCAGCAGGAAACTAATATCACCTGCACATAATATTTACACGACCCTCCGTGACATAAAGCCCACATACACCTCCACTGTCATTCTTGGCTAGGACACAGAATCAATCCCAGATTCAAAAAGAGTCGCCACATCAACAATCCCTCGAATTAAATAAGAGGTGACTTTAACTGAATCAATGATCTCCACACTTAAAAGAGTCAACTATATCAAAAGAATCAACAGTCCCCAGATTGAATAAAAGTACTTTTTAATCAAATAAATAAATAGTTCCCAGATGCTAAAAAAAAAAAAAAAGTTTTAAAAAGTCAGTGCAATCAATTTAACTAAGCATCTACATCCTTGGCCTAGCTTGCTGTTTCACATAATTTGGCTAACGTTTTAGGCATCATTTCATAATTTATTATGTTTTACTTCTCTGTCCAAACACTAAGGAGAGCACTGTGAGTTTGTAACCATTGCCCTCAAAGAAGGAACCACAACTAAAGAATCAGAAGCAGGCGAGGCTTTGAAATAAACTGTCAAAAACAGACCCTAAAGCAGGAGACATTTGGGTCAAATGGAACACTTCAGTGTGCTGGATAGGAGTTGGAAACAACTCTTGACCTGTTAATGGGCACGTCATATCTTTGGGACTGAATAAACATTACTCTAGCGAGAGCCAAAGGAGCAGGAGATTCTGAAGCATTTGGCTGGGGTGGGAGGTGAGTCAGTTTGATTGACATGTTGTTTGCGGTGAAGGAGACGGAGGAGCTGCAGGTAAGACAGAGGAGAAGCAGCGGATCAACGAGCCACACACCGAAAGAAGGTCAGATGCGTGCCAGCGGAGACTAAACACAGTGACAGCCGGCCTCCAGGTGAAGACGGGGTGAGAGAGAGGACACAGAGGTCAAGGACCGATTGGGGGGGGGGGGTTAGTCGTCGCTCTGAGATTGTTTGATGGGTGGGGTGGGTGGGGGGGGGGGGGGGAGTCTGTCAGAGAAATTAGACTGTACCTTTGGTGCTGCTGTTCTCTGTGGTATACAGGTAATCCATGTAGAAAGCCCCAAAACGTTGCATGCCTGCCAGCTCCGTGTACGTCTCCTGTCAGACACACAGTGGGGGGGGGGGGCACTTAACAACAGGTCTGGACACACAACACCCCAGTGCGTATGTGGGCGCGTGCATATATGTGTGTGCGTGTGGGTCTGACCTTGTGGTTGTTGGCATCCAGGATGACCTCCGCTCTGACCCCGTTGTTCTCAGGGCTACGGTAGTCAAAGAGAGAGTTGGTCAGGTAGGTCATTCCTTTGCTGTTCAGACTCTCTCCACAGGTGAAGAACACGGCCTCCTGGGAACACACAGACACAACTTCAGTGGATACACACCACGGAAACACACACTCTCACTTATCGCTTGATATTTCTATTCATTGTTTTTAGGAAATTAAAAAAATTCTCTAAGTCTCCAGAGGAGGATTTACATGAATTTTGTCTTGAGGCGATTGGCTACTCAATCACCCATCAATTTCCAAGGAGGAGAGAGAACAGAGGACAGACTAGGCCTGCGTCTTTACCTCCTCGCGCCTGTTCATATTCTCCTCAAAGTCCCGAACACCCATGATGCCTTTCAGGCACAACGCCCGGACTCCCACAATGCCGATCTGACAGTCAAAGAAAGGCTCCCCCATCATGAGCACCTGGCCGGGAGGGAGAAGACAAGGACAACGAGGGGGGGAGGGACAGGAGAGGTCAAGGACAACAAGGGGGGGAGGGACAGGAGAGGTCAAGGACAATGGGGGGGGGGGACATGAGAGGTCAAGGACAACGAGGGGGAGTGGGACAGGATAGGTCAAGGAAAATGGGGGGGGGACAGAAGAGGTCAAGGACAACGAGGGGGAGAGGGACAGGATAGGTCAAGGACAATGGGGGGGGACATGAGAGGTCAAGGACAACGAGGGGGAGAGGGACAGGATAGGTCAAGGAAAATGGGGGGGGGCAGAAGAGGTCAAGGACAACGAAGGGGGGAGGGACAGGAGAGGTCAAGGACAACGAGGGGGGGAGGGACAGGAGAGGTCAAGGACAACGAGGGGGGGAGACAGGAGAGGTCAAGGACAATGGGGGGGGGGGACAGGAGAGGTCAAGGACAACATGGGGGGGACAGGAGAGGTCAAAGACAACGAGGGGGGGAGGGACAGGAGAGGTCAAGGACAATAGGGGGGGGGGGCAGGAAAGATCAAGGACAACATGGGGGGGACAGGAGAGGTCAAAGACAAGCAGTGCATTAAAAATTGTGCTTTTTGGGACAAAGTATTTGTTGTCCCCCTACTTGAAGGGTGGGGGCTCCACCCTAACCAGAGGACCTAATGGGTCCAGGGGAATCTAATGCCACTTTGTTCATTATCAAAAATACACAAGCCCTGCTTTCCCACAATGTATTAGCCAGCCCCCGCCCCCCAAAGGGCAGGAATGGGGATGGATGTGACTGTCCCCACACCTGTTCCAGGAAACCGACGGAGACCCATACATCACTGTCCTTACGAAAACATTTAACAATATAGCAGGTTACAGGAAAATTACTTGGCATGCTGCGCTTGTGCCTGTGGAGGTGCGTGTGCAGATTAACGGCCTGACCTGGGACAATTTATAACATAGTTAAAGAGTGAATTAAACCAGCGCAGTCCGTGAGTGTCTGCCACTCTCCTTAACGGGGAACAGCACCAGCGACCTAAATGGCGCTGACCGGTCAGAGCGGCAATGACATTACCGTCTGTTATAGAAATATCTACAGACAGAACAGTAGAGAGCCAGACATGTAGGCACTATATATAGAGAGGAGCTCAACTGTTGTGCAGCCCTGTTCTATTCATTCTGTTACTACGTGCAGTCTGACATGGCTCAGCTGGTATAGCTCACTGCTTGAGATGTCTAGCTAGAGTAAAATGTTTGAAAGAACATCGCCCGGAGTGGGGGTTTCTCTTCTAGCAACTGTTTTTCTATGTGCTGAAGGGTTGTAACCTCAGTAGTGCCCCCCTTCTGCCACGGAGTGCTAGAACAGCCAACGGGGTCAAACCAAGGGCTGTTTTAGCGGTCAAGAGAGTGTGTGTGTGTGTGTGTGTGTGTGTGTGTGTGTGCGCGCGCGCGCGAGTGTGTGTGCACGTGCGCGTGTTGTATTACCTCGATGGTGATACCCTGCTGCTCCAGACACAACACCTCTCTGCTCTTAACCTTCTGAGGGCTGTAGTAACTGCTCTCGGTCTGCAACTCCGTCACCTGGACAGACAGACACAGAAGATGCGTGAGAACGTTTAATAGTGGCCTGCGGGTTCAACAGTGGCCTGCGAGTTCAACTGTGGTAAATGTGGCCTGGGGGTTCAAGAGTGGTAAATGTGGCCTGGGGGTTCAACAGTGGTAAATGTGGCCTGGGGGTTCAACAGTGGTAAATGTGGCCTGGGGGTTCAACAGTGGTAAATGTGGCCTGGGGGTTCAACAGTGGTAAATGTGACCTGGGGGTTAAAAAGTTGCCCTGGGCGTTCAACAGCGGTACATGTGGCCCTGGGGGTTCAACAGTGGTAAACGTGGCCTGGGGGTTAAACAGTTGCCCTGGGGGTTCAACAGAGGTACATGTGGCCCTGGGGGTTCAACAGTGGTAAATGTGACCTGGGGGTTCAACAGTGGTAAATGTGACCTGGGGGTTAAACAGTTGCCCTGGGCGTTCAACAGCGGTACATGTGGCCTGGGGGTTCAACAGTAGTAAATGTGGACTTGGGGTTTAACAGTGGCCCTAGGTGTTCAAAAGTGGAAAATGTGACCTGGGGGTTCAACAGTGGCCATGAGGTTCAACAGTGGAAAATGTGGCCTGTGGGTTCAACAGTGGCCATGGGGTTCAACAGTGGAAAATGTGGCCTGTGGGTTCAACAGTGGCCTGGGGGTTTCACAGTGTCCCTGGGGTTCAACAGTGGTAAATGTGGCCTTGGGGTTTAACAGTGGCCCTAGGTGTTCAAAAGTGGAAAATGTGACCTGGGGGTTCAACAGTGGCCATGTGGTTCAACAGTGGAAAATGTGGCCTGTGGGTTCAACAGTGGCCTGGGGGTTTCACAGTGTCCCTGGGGTTCAACAGTGGTAAATGTGGCCTGGGGGTTCTACAGTGGAAAATGTGGCCTGTGGGTTCAACAGTGGCCTGGGGGTTTCACAGTGTCCCTGGGGTTCAACAGTGGTAAATGTGGCCTGGGGGTTCTACAGTGGAAAATGTGTCCTGGGGGTTCAACAGTGGCCCTGGGGGTTCTACAGTGGAAAATGTGTCCTGGGGGTTCAACAGTGGCCCTGGGGGTGGAAATAAAGTTTTAGATGGTGTAAGCATAAAATTGTCATTCATTTCATGCGAAAGACCAATCCAAATATCACTAGACTACATAAAACGTATCTCAGGGAGGTCCCCAGACCACATGGAAAAAGGGAACCCCCAACTTAACCACCTTCTCCCCCACAGCAACGCTGTGTGGCTGTGAGACGGCAATGGAAACAAGTGAGGCAGAGACAATAGGCAGAGACAGTCCCTCGGCCGCGAAGAGGTGATCACTGGCTGTCAAGACAACAGACAGGCGGGCTCTCGTAGACACTCAGGGCCTGATAATGTCACCACAGAGACCAAACATTACAGCCATATGATGGACACCACCGCGTAAATCTAGAACCCAGAGCTGGAAGTTCATGTTCGAAGCCGCCAAGTAAGGGGGGGGGGGGGGGAGTCTCGTCTAGGGGAGAGGTACAGAGAGTGAAGGGGGGGGGGGGGGGGGAGTCTGGCCAGGGTAAGAGGGGTAAATGGTCAGAGGGGGAGAGATGTGGGGAGGGGTAAGGAGAGCCAGACGGGGGGGGGGGGGGGTGTAGCTCAGTCCCACCGTTTCAACTAACACAGGAAGCAGGTGCAGCTATAACCGCCTAGAACAGCTGCACCTGATTATTCCCCCTCCCTCTATTCCTCTCTTTCACTATTTTCGACTCCCTTTCTTCCTCTCTTTTTCCATCACTTACACCTCCCGATCCTCCTATTCCACACCTCTCCCTCTCACCATCCATCTCATCTCATCTCTCCCCTTTCCTCCCTCTTTGTCCTGTCTTAATCGCGAGGCAGCTCCACAGACGTTAGCATTCCCAACCAGGCTACACGGCAGCCCCCGAGAGCGGCGGGCGAGGACGGCGTTTTGACGGAGTCAGAAAGTGTTTCGGCACGTCAATACTGGTTAGAAGCTCTTTGAAGACCTGCCAATCAGCCAGAGAGCTGCTGACGCCCTATCCAGAGACAACACAACGTCTTGGAGAGGCCAGGCTAACATAACTTACTGTACTCGGGCCTAAAACAGTACAAGGACAGGATGCAACTAACTACAGCAGCTTAGCTAGCTAGCTAGCACAATCATTCATTGTTAACACACACTCTGAAGGAGGAAATATATCAACTAGATCTTCGAAAACATTTTATATCTATGCATAAAATGCATAACTAGGGTTTGTTTTTGACCAATACTCACATTATGGAGCTAAGGACAGCAAATAGATCAAAGTTGGATAATATAATGAAACAATGCCTAGTTGGAGAAATGTTTGCTCCTCATTCAACCTTCCACATGTCTGTGTGTCTGCATAAGTCATTAGGAAAAATGCCAGAATTTCTGATAAAATGAGAAAGAATTTATGATCTAGAAGAGTTATTCTAAATTACAATGTGAAATAAGGTTCTCGTGTTTCACCGCCATGTCACAGGACCATGATCGGCCTGCCTGGCTGTTCAAAGGGAAATTCCCCCTTCAAACTCAAACTAAATACTTCCGCAAAATGTGAACGTTTAAAACCAAAGGCAATCTCTTCAGCTGTCTGCAATTACTCCTGAGAAGAGGAGAGGCAATTTATTGATTAAAAGAAGTCAAACACTACAGGGACAATTTAAACATTATTTTTTTTTAAAAGGCATTGGGCTCCATTTGGCATGACATGCAACCGCCTCCAATGGGATGTTAATGCAGCAACATGATCTGAGGAGGGAGAACCTGAGGAAGACTTAGAGGAGAGAGAAAAGGGGAGCAGGAGAAAGACAGAGAAGGGGGAGACAGGAGGGGAGAGCAGAGAAAGCAGAGGAGGAGAAAGAGCGAGTAGTACAGATAGGAGGGATAAGAGCAGAAGGGAAGGAGACGGAGAAGGCAAGGAGACGGGAGAGAGTAAAGAGATAGAGGAGAGAGAAGACAAGGAGACGGGAGAGAGTAAAGAGATAGAGGAGAGAGAAGACAAGGAGACAGGAGAGGGTAAAGAGATAGAGGAGAGAGAAGACAAGGAGACGGTAAAGAGATAGAGGAGAGAGAAGACAAGGAGACGGTAAAGAGATAGAGGAGAGAGAAGACAAGGAGACGGTAAAGAGATAGAGGAGAGAGAAGACAAGGAGATGGGAGAGGGTAAAGAGATAGAGGAGAGAGAAGACAAGGAGACGGGAGAGGGTAAAGAGATAGAGGAGAGAGAAGACAAGGAGACGGTAAAGAGATAGAGGAGAGAGAAGACAAGGAGAGGGTAAAGAGATAGAGGAGAGAGAAGACAAGGAGACGGTAAAGAGATAGAGGAGAGAGAAGACAAGGAGATGGGAGAGGGTAAAGAGATAGAGGAGAGAGAAGACAAGGAGACGGGAGAGGGTAAAGAGATAGAGGAGAGAGAAGACAAGGAGAGGGTAAAGAGATAGAGGAGAGAGAAGACAAGGAGAGGGTAAAGAGATAGAGGAGAGAGAAGACAAGGAGACGGTAAGGAGATAGAGGAGAGAGAAGACAAGGAGACGGTAAAGAGATAGAGGAGAGAGAAGACAAGGAGACGGTAAAGAGATAGAGGAGAGAGAAGACAAGGAGATGGGAGAGGGTAAAGAGATAGAGGAGAGAGAAGACAAGGAGACGGGAGAGGGTAAAGAGATAGAGGAGAGAGAAGACAAGGAGAGGGTAAAGAGATAGAGGAGAGAGAAGACAAGGAGACGGTAAAGAGATAGAGGAGAGAGAAGACAAGGAGACGGTAAAGAGATAGAGGAGAGAGAAGACAAGGAGATGGGAGAGGGTAAAGAGATAGAGGAGAGAGAAGACAAGGAGACGGGAGAGGGTAAAGAGATAGAGGAGAGAGAAGACAAGGAGAGGGTAAAGAGATAGAGGAGAGAGAAGACAAGGAGAGGGTAAAGAGATAGAGGAGAGAGAAGACAAGGAGACGGTAAGGAGATAGAGGAGAGAGAAGACAAGGAGACGGTAAAGAGATAGAGGAGAGAGAAGACAAGGAGACGGGAGAGGGTAAAGAGATAGAGGAGAGAGAAGACAAGGAGACGGGAGAGGGTAAAGAGATAGAGGAGAGAGAAGACAAGGAGACGGTAAAGAGATAGAGGAGAGAGAAGACAATGAGACGGTAAAGAGATAGAGGAGAGAGAAGACAATGAGACGGGAGAGGGTAAAGAGATAGAGGAGAGAGAAGAAATAGCAGGGAGAAAAGAGTGAGAGAAAAGGAAAAGGAGATTGGGGAGAGAGAAGAGGAAATAGCACGGACTAGAGAGGGAGAGAGGAGGGAAAAGAAAGAGTAGGGGAGAGAGGAGGGGCGAGTATGGAGAAGAGAGAACGGGAGACGGGGGGAGGGGAGAAAGTAGGGTGAAGAGAGGAGATACTGTTTATATTGTAATAGCCTTATTGGCCCATTTGTTATAATTTAAATAAATCACAGTGTACTTTGTAACAGACCTGAACAGTTAAAAACAAAACCTTGTCCTGCACAGCACCACCAGACCCCCCCACCTCTGCCAGGGGACGATTCTGGAGTGTTTCTGGTAGTAAATAGACATCCCACCATGTATAATGTCCAAAGCATTAACCTCACCCAAACGCCATTTAGCAGTTAAGGGGCACTCCCCACCATATACTGCACACACACAAACACACACACATGCATACATCACATATACATACACGCACATAAATACACACATACATACACATCTACATACACACACAAACACACCCACACAAAAACGTTGCCTCCTACCAATCCCTGTCCTACACATGCCTACACTCCCTGTAATGTGCACATAAGCACACACACAAACACACACATACACATATACATACACACACACACAAACACGCTCTCATCTTGCAAGAGACCAAGAGGATTTAGAGGCTGTACAGATGAAGCTGCTCTACTTTAAAACTAAACCACAAGTAGAAATCTCCACAGCAAGACTGATGGTACAAAAATAACAGGGAATGCTAGTAGGAAAATCATAATTGCCATAATTGCTAACATAACCATATCTTTCTTCAGAAATTCAAGCACACTATCTGAAATAACTTTCACAAGAATCCAGCCCTTCACAAGCCTACACACTCGCCTTCTGCATCCCCCTTTACCTCCCTCTCTCTCTTTCCTCCCTCTCTCGCCCTCACTCCCTCTCTCTTTCTCTCCCCCCCAGTACCTTGAAGGTCACCGAGGCCTTGGTGCAGTAGAAGCCTATGGAGACTACAGGGTCTTTGGGCGTGTGTTGCTGAGGGCCGGAGAGGCTGCCTCCCCCCTCCATCTGTTGGTAGAAGCCTTCCTCGCCCTCCTCGTCCTCAGCTCCTACAATGGCAGGAACAAAGGACCAGGCCCAGGATACCCAGCCCTGGTCACCCTCCTGCCCCGGTAAATAGAGATTTGGGCTGGGGTACTGTCCAGCCATGGCCTGGGCCTCTGCATCCCCTTCCAGACCTAGGGCAAAAACACATCACAGACGTGTTAGATCACACAATGTCCAACACGACACATCACAGACGTGTTAGATCACACAATGTCCAACACGACACATCACAGACGTGTTAGATCACACAATGTCCAACACGACACATCACAGACGCGTTAGATCACACAATGTCCAACACGACACATCAGACGCGTTAGATCACACAATGTCCAACACGACACATCACAGACGCGTTAGATCACACAATGTCCAACACGACACATCACAGACGCGTTAGATCACACAATGTCCAACACGACACATCACAGACGTGTTAGATCACACAATGTCCAACACGAAACATCACAGACGTGTTAGATCACACAATGTCCAACACGAAACATCACAGACGTGTTAGATCACACAATGTCCAACACGACACATCAAAGACGTGATACTTTACACAATGTCCAACTAAACACATAACAGACATGTTAGTTCACAATTTCTAACAACACATCACAGACATGTTAGACAACACATCACAGACACAATCTCTAACAACACATCACAGTTCAGTTAGATCACCTAATGTCTAATAAGACATCCCAGAACAGTTAGATCACCTAACGTCCAACCCTACAGATCAGTGATCAGTTAGTTTAATGGCAGGAAAATGTGTTGCAAAGAATACACTTAAAAACTGTGCAATCCACACATTGCTCCATGTCCTAAAGTGAAACTGATGAAAAAAAATACACATATTGCTGTTAGCTACTGTTTAAACACCACTCAGAAAGCAGAACTTTAACACTCAAAAAACAATGACGCACGACTGTGATAATGCAATTACAGAAACTCTAAGGATTTCGGGAAATGGACAAAACACCAGGGAAAGAAAACAGCCCGCAGTGTGATGCAGCCTTGCTCTCCTAATGAAGCTGAGAGCCACTCCGCTGAACGCGGCTAAACCCTGAAGGATCATTGGCACGAAGCAGGAAGCTGGGGCAGGGTGGGGAGGTGCCAGCAAGGTAGTCAAAGTAAGCAGTCAACCAGCAAACCAGTCAGTCAGTTAAGCCGGGAATATCGTCGGTCAGTCATTGATTCAGGAAGGGCGATGCAATATTCTGTGTTTTCAGAAATCCGGGTTGGACTTTTGCAACGCTAGGTCCATATTGCCCAAGGCCAAAGAGGTGGGCCGACCTGCCCACCAGGCAGCGTCCTGCACGGAGCGGGAGGACATGAACTGCACAGGTAAATGGGGTCACATGTTGCCCCCCCTCCCTCCCTCGGTTTCCACAAGCTGCCGTGGTTGTCTCAGTCCCCTCTGCTCTGCGGAGCCTCTCTGCTCTGGGACAGCCAGGGGAAGCTGATGTCAATAGACAAGAATGTGTAATCCCATTCCACCAACACGCCACAGCCCCACGTCTCTCCCTCCATCCCTCCTTCCCTGGGAGAACAATACCCGGTGTGAGGTCAGAGCGCAGGAATCCCGCAGGCTTATGTTGCGCAAATTATGACATGTTTTAATTAAATCTTTCACTTTGCGAATTGGCATTTGGGAAATCCACTGTTATGGCTTTCTGACATTTTTTTTCTAGGGTTTTAGGGATTTTTTTTTTTTCTTGGTTCCTGTGAGTCTTTGAGGTGTCAGGGTCTACACACTGAGCCCTTTCCCTGTCTGCTTGACAACTTGGCAATATTTGAACAGTGAAGACGTGAAGGAACACAAACAAAGAGCAATTAAAAATAAAGTCATCAAAAGTGTGGCTGAGCTAAAAGCTTTGAAGTGTTAATCCTGGTGGTGACAGACAGGACCTGCAGACTCCCAGAGAGCTACAGCTATATGAAGGTCCTGAATGGTGGGCAACAGAGCCGGATGAGTGGTGATACCGCAGAGCCGGATGAGTGCTTACGCCGCAGAGATGGATGAGTGGTTACGCAGCAGGGCAGGGATTAGTGGTTACGCAGCAGGGCAGGGATGAGTGGTGATACCGCAGAGCCGGATGAGTGCTTACGCCGCAGAGATGGATGAGTGGTTACGCAGCAGGGGAGGGATTAGTGGTTACGCAGCAGAGCAGGGATGAGTGGTTACGCAGCAGAGCAGGGATGAGTGGTTACGCAGCAGAGCAGGGATGAGTGGTTACACAGCAGAGCAGGGATGAGTGGATACGCAGCAGAGCAGGGCAGGGATGAGTGGTTACGCAGCAGAGCAGGGCAGGGATGAGTGGTTACGCAGCAGAGCAGGGATGAGTGGATACGCACCCGGCACAGCCAGAAGAGGACTGGTCACCCCTCTGAGCCTGGGTCCTCTCTAGGTTTCTTCCTAAATTTCGGCCTTCTTAGGGAGTTTTTCCTAGCTACTGAAATTCAACACTACTGTTGTTTGCTCCATGGGGTTTAAGGCCGAGTGTTTCTGTTAAAGCACTTTGTGACAACTGCTGTTGTAAAAAGGGATTTATAAATAGATTTGATTGATTGATTGATTGATTAGGTAGCAGAGCCGGATGAGTGGTTTCACTGCAGTGCAGCATGAGTGGTTTCACTGCAGTGCCAGATGAGTGGTTACACTGCAGAGCCGGATGAGTGGCTGCACTGCAGTGCCAGATGAGTGGCTGCACTGCAGTGCCAGATGAGTGGTTACACTGCAAACAAAGATGATCATAAGCCTATAATGTGGAACATGAATCACACTGAAGACAGGTAAACTAGTATTAGTGTTAGGAATTAGGGTTAGTGGTTAAGTTTAGGAATTAGCTTTCATGGTTAGGGATTAGGGTTAGTGGTCAGGGATTAGTGTTAGTGGTTAGGGATTAGCGTTAGTGGTTAGGGATTAGGGTTATTGGTTCAGGATTAGGGTTAGTGGTTGGGGATTAGGGTTAGTGGTTGAGGATTGGAATTATTGGTTTAAGGATTAGGGTTAGTGGTTAAATTTAGGGATTAGCGTTAGTGGTTTGGGATTAGCGTTAGTGGTTAGGGATTAGCGTTAGTGGTTTGGGATTAGCGTTAGTGGTTAGGGATTAGCGTTAGTGATTAGAGATTAGCGTTAGTGGTTGATAGTGTTATACAATGAAATGGCCAAGACTCTTGCTTGGTCAGCAATGTTGCCCCTCCCAGGCAGTATGTACGTATGCGCATATATATACACGTGATGCGTTTTTGTTGGTGTGTGTGTGCCTGCGTGCGTGTCTGTTTGTGTGGTCTAGGAGAGGACAGTGCCAGGTCAGGCCAGCAGATGTCCCTCCATGTTTAGACAGTAACTGTTGTATCTACTAGTACTGCCATGGCTGGAAAGTCACCATTTTCAGACCCACCGCCCTCCATCACTACTTCCTCCATCACTACTTCCTCCATCACTACTTCCTCCATCACTACTTCCTCCACCCACCGCCCTCCATCACTACTTCCTCCATCACTACTTCCTCCATCACTACTTCCTCCATCACTACTTCTTCCATCACTACTTCCTCCACCCACCGCCCTCCATCACTACTTCCTCCATCACTACTTCCTCCATCACTACTTCCTCCATCACTACTTCCTCCACCCACCGCCCTCCATCACTACTTCCTCCATCACTACTTCCTCCATCACTACTTCCTCCATCACAACTTCATCACAACTTCCTCCATCACAACTTCCTCCATCACAACTTCCTCCATCACAACTTCATCACTACTTCCTCCACCCACCGCCCTCCATCACTACATCCTCCATCACTACTTCCTCCACCCACCGCCCCTCCAACACTACCTCCTCCACCCACCGCCCCTCCAACACTACCTCCTCCACCCACCGCCCCTCCAACACTACCTCCTCCACCCACCGCCCCTCCAACACTACCTCCTCCACCCACCGCCCCTCCAACACTACCTCCTCCACCCAACGCCCCTCCAACACTACCTCCTCCACCCACCGCCCCTCCAACACTACCTCCTCCACCCACCGCCGCTCCAACACTACCTCCTCTGCCCACCGCCCCTCCATCACTACTTCCCTCCAACACTACCTCCTCCACCCAACGCCCCACCATCACTACCTCCTCCACCCAACGCCCCTCCATCACTACCTCCTCCACCCACCGCCACTCCATCACTACCTCCTCCAGGTAACAGCCCCTCTGTCTCTCCTTCCTGAATGACACCACCTACACTTTAATCTTAACAGTAACAATTATTCACTTAGGTCCTGTGTCAGTGAGCCCACATGGGTTCTTCAAAAAAGCAATGGACAGAGAGAGGTTGACAGAGGAATAGCCTTCTGGCCCCCAGGTTATACAGGCCACATCCCCTACTCCCTACATAGAGCACCAGGTCCCTAAGAGGGCTACTCCAAGTAGTATGAATTAGGGGCTTGATGTGGCAGGCCTATGAAGTAGTACACAGTGAAGGGGATAGAGGCCAATAGGGACATATCCCTGGTGATGGATGGCTACATATGATAGGCCTCAGAGGAAAGGGTTCTCCGTTTCAAACAACACCCCACCATCAATTTCAATTTAAAGGGCATTATTGGCACAGGAAACATTTGTTTACATTGGAAAAAATAAAATCCCTGTCACTCTCTGTTCAGCTCCCCCACTCCCAGTCACTCCTCCAGGCCCCCTTTCCCCGTCCCCCTCCTCTGCCCATACCTCCCTCCCACTGCCCCCCCCCCCATTGCCCCACCGCTTTCTCTTTGCAATCCCACTTTCCTGGCTCTCTTGCTTCTCATGTCTCCTACAGTCCGCTCTCCTCTCGATCCCTCTCATATTTCTCCAAAGCCTTCTTATTTCTGTCTGTGCGCCGGGTTGGTCAGTTGAAGCATGCTGGACCTCTACAGTCCCCACTGCAGACATTTCTACAATGTTCTGCAGACTTCAATGGCTTTCACATGACGAGGAGAACGAAAGAACCGGTGAAGCATGGCGAGTGATTGAATGTTTTGGTGAATGACACGTGGGCACATTAATGTGTTCATTATATGTATCGTTAACAAGGCACCGGTCTGACTCGACCTCAGAGAGGAATTCAGACAAACACAGACTCGCACTGACTCAACGCTAGAATACAGACTCACCGAGAAACGCTTACCGGTTCATTAGTTAGAAAAAGAAAACACCTAGAAAACGGATGAATTAATATTCCCTTTGAAAATGTTCTTAAGAGGACCCACAGGCAATTAAAATTCACTGCCTATTAATATGGCCTGAGTGGCTACATACTGAAGCTATTACTTTCTGTCCCTCTCACACACAGACAGACTGTGAAAGAGGGAGGGGGGGGGTGGGGGGAGAGAACAGGCTCTTGAGCCCAGCGGGCCACTAAAACCCACCCAAAAGCTGCCTATGGGGGAACATGTGAGATGTTTAAGTGATGTCAAGTATGCCCCAGGATCGTGTTGCACGGAGCATATTAAAATCCCTCCCTCACACGGCCGCAGAAGCTAGCAGTGCCTACAAATAAAAAGGACAACGCGTATTCCGCCTTACGAAATTTAACGGCAGAACTACGCTCCAAACAAACGACGCCAATAGGGACAGATTACCTCATGGCCACTGCAAAACAAGCATCCTCTTCCATCAAAACACTTCAGATTTATGGTTTAAGTTCTATGGGCACACCCCGGTTTATCAGCTGACCATACCTCAGATGTGGTTGGAGGGATGGGTCTTGCCAAATCAGGCCCCGATGCCAGTAAGCGTCCCTCACTGCATCCGTTTCTACAGGATGATGAGCTAAGGAGTCCAATTTGTGTTAGGCCGTTACAGCCAAAATGACGTTCTGTTGATCCATGCCACGTAAACAAAGCTGATCCGCTCTACAATTTTGCTCCGGAAACAAGTTTTGTTTGACTAATGAAATAAATACAGGGCTACTTTAGACTGTCTGGTCGCCATGTATTTATGGGGGATTGAGTTTCCCATCATGTTATGATGAAGATTCAGAGGTGGTATGATATGTATAGTATAGTAAATTACACAGGAACAAAAATTACATAATAATGTAATAAACTCACAAACACAAAAAGTGATTTATAACAAATGTATTAGAAATTGTGTACACACTAACTTGACCACGTTTATGAGTGCAATATGGAAACGTGTTTTTTTCTTTAAACTGATATGATGGATCCAAATGGCAGTCACAGACTGAAATATTATATTGCCAACATCACAAACAACGTATACAATTAAGTTAAGGAAACAGACGACATAATATGAAAGGTGGGGATCTCAAAGCGTCTGGCAGGGGTAGTTTGGGTGATTTCAGTGTCTCAGTTCTGGTGTTGGGAGGCAGGGAGGACACACAGGGGTGGAAAGGGACAGTTACCAAGTCAAAGACTACCTGAGGAGAAGTCTTAAAGTATCTGGTTTAAATATACAGCACCTAAATATCCAACAAAAACAACTTTATAATATCAAACTCAGTACTTTAAATAAACCAACATGGCACAAGGAACAAATATTGTTCAATTAGTTTGCAAAGGAAGCAGTGAGTAAAATGTGACCCCATCCTATCCTGTCCTGTCTTGTGAACTTGTTTGAATTTCACTTTCGGTTGATGGGGTAAAGGAATGTATAATGAAGTAGAGAGAAGTAATAAAATACAACATACATCACCCACAACAAAACTCACTTAAAGGAAAGATTCGCTATTTTTTTTTACCTGGGGCCGTTTTTCTGATTATCTAGCATAATCCTGGACTGTAGAGACATATTTCTCGGGGATCTACTAAAGTTTGTAGTTTTTTAGATTTTTTAAAAGAAGCCTCTTTCCGGGCTACAATGGAAGTGAACAGGGCAACTGACATACAGTGGATATAAAAAGTCTACACACCCCTGTGAAAATGCCAGGTTTTTGTGATGTAAAAGAACGAGACAAAGATAAATCATGTCAGAACTTTTTCCACTTTTAGTGTGACCTATAATGTTAACAATTCAATTGAAGAACAAACTGAAATGTTCAAGGGGGAAATGAAAAATAAAAACCTTACAATAACCTGGTTGAATAAGTGTGCACACCCTCTCATAACTGGGGATGTTGCTGTGTTCAGAATTAACCAAACACATTCAAACTCATATTAAATACAAGTCATTACACACCTGCCATCATTTAAAGTGATTTTGATTAATCACAAATAAAGTTCAGCTGTTGGTCTGCAGAGAGCTTCCAAAGAATCAGAGGGATCTCATTGTTGAAAGATATCAGTCAGGAGAAGGGTTTCCAAAGCAATACATATACCATGGAACACAGTGAAGACATCAAGGGGAGAAAATATGGCACAACAGAGACAATATAAAGAAGTGGACGTCCTTCCAAAATTTATGAAAAGAAGAGAGGAAAACTGGCCAGGTAGGCTTCCAAGAGGCCTACAGCAACATTAAAGGAACTGCAGGAATTTCTGGCAAGTACTGGCTGTGTGCTACATGTGACAACAATCTCACGTATTCTTCATATGAATGGGCTATGTGGTAGGGTGACAAGATGGAAGCATTTTCTTACAAAGAAAAACATCCAAGCCCGGCTGAGGTTTGCAAAAACAAACATCAAGTCCCCCAAAAGCACGTGGGAAAATGTGTTATGGTCTGATGAAACCAAGGTTGAACTTTTTAGCCATAATTCCAAAAGGTATGTCTGGCGAAAAAACAACACTGCACATCACTCAAAAAACACCATACCCACAGTGTTGCATGGTGGTGGCAGCATCATGCTTTGGGGGTGTTTTTCTTCAGCTGGAACCGGGTCCTTAGTCAGGGTGGAGGAAATTATGAACATGAAGAGGACGTTCACCTTTCAGCATGACAACGACCCAAAGCACACATCCAAGTCCACAAAAGCATGGCTTCCCCAGAAGAAGATTTACGTTTTGGAATGGCCCAGCCTGAGCCCAGACCTGAATCCAACTGAACATCTGTGGGGTAATCTGAAGAGGGCTGTGTACAGGAGATGTCCTCGCAATTTGAAAGATTTGGAGTGCTTTTGCAAAGAAGAGTGGGCAAATATTGCCATGTCAAGATGTGCCATGGTAATAGACTCCTAACCAAAAAGACTGAGTGCTGTAATAAAATCAAAAGGTGCTTCAACAAAGTATTAGTTTAAGTGTGCACACACTTATGCAACCAGGTTATTGTAAGGTTTTTATTTTTCATTTCTCCCCCTCAAAGATTTCAGTTTGTTTTTCAATTGACTTTATCACAATATAGGTCACATTAAAGTGGCACACAACTGTGAGAGGTGGAATCCAGAAAATCACATTGTATGATTAATTTGCATTTTATTGCAAATGTGTCCGAGGATGAGGCTGAATCGGCTCCTGGATGTGCAACAGACGGCACTGACTTTCAAGCACTTAACAACCGGGCAGATTTGGAAACCTTCAACGTCCCCAAAGAAACAGGAAGAAGAGGCAGAGGACGGAGGCACCAAACAGACAACTCTCAATTTTGTAAGTAGGCATGTAATAGCTATTTGGAAAATTCTGTCATAAGTCCTATTTTGCAGGAATTGTACTGAAGGTACTGAAATTATTACTACGACGGAGAATTGACATTATTTTGATACTGATGGGAACGGCCATGCTATTTTCCCTGACTGATAACATTCCGCAATGATGGCCTTTCTTTTGACAATTAGCCAGATTTAATTTTATTAACACAATAGGGGCCTGCACATTCTCAAAATATTTTGATAAATGCCTGTAAATTGTGCTTGTTGTTAGCTATAAACTCCAATGAGGTCAGCACCGTAGTTCAGCTGTTTTGAAACAGCACGCTGATAGTTCGAGTGTGGACGTTTACAGATATTGTGAAGTAGCGCATTGTTTACGGAAGAAAATTTATGGTTTCATGTAGAGCATAACCATGGATACATTGCTCATTTTGGCACAATTATTTTAGGAGAACATACGGAGACCCATATTAATACACCTTGGCCTTCCCATTTTGGAAAACAAAATATATCATATATATTCAAACACTACATTTGTTGCCCCGTTCAGTTCCATTTTAGCCCAGAGGGAGGGACTGCTGGAAAAATCTGAAAAATCGAAACTGAAATAATTTACGAAAAATGTTTCTATGAACTAGGATCATGCCAGAAAATCTGTAAATAGGCCCCAGGTTGAAAAATAGCAAACATTTCCTTTAAGTAGTACTTAAAAGTATTTTTAGTTTGTTACTATACATCACTGTAGAGGAGGGTGCTGTTTCTTTGGTTTCACCCATTTCTTGGCCTCGTCAGGCCACCAGCCTTAGAGGGGGACTTGAAGACGGAGACTAGTCACAGCTGCTCTCCTCCCCCCAGGACTGTTTACTGTGCTAGTGTAAGTTGCTGTTAATAGATTAAATGGCACAGTTTCTTAACAGATTAAACAACACGACGGTAACATAACGGTGGTCTTCTCAGAGCACGGCTGAACGCCCAGATCTCCCAGGATATCAGGTGCATGAAGACAAAAAAGGGAGGAGATGAATATAAGTTGGTAACAGGAAGATTCTGAACTTCTGTTCAGTGGGAGAAAATTAAATGAATTCTGAGGAGGCAAGGAAGACAATGTGAAAAGGGAACCAAAATTGACAATTACTGGCTACTCTCAAATAACTGTACCGCTGTATTATAGTGAATGGTCCAGCGATAAAGTCAACTTCTCATCATGGGAAACCCGGGTTCGAATCCTGCTCTCGGATCAGCCCAGGATTGACCCCAGTGCAATCAGCAACTGGCTTGCCTTGCTTTACCACACTCTAGTAGCAGAAGCACGAGTGAGCTCAATCAAGGTAGAAGGCCGGAAAGTGCATAAAGAGTTTTGTCTAGAGTGCCTGTTTGAGCAGCGTGATAAGAACCAAAAGGGATTCAATGTGGTTCAGAAGACACATATCTCAACATCGACTACCCTGAGCCCACTGAGAGTGCAATGAAGCAGGGCTTAAATTACAAATTAGATGTCACCAAATTGGGACGAAAAGAAACTATATCGCTACAAAAGAATGTGTAAAACTACTGTGCACATGGTCAGATGCTAGCTATTATTTATATGGGTGACGAATGAAGCCATTTCCTTTTGCAACATGTCACACTACAGCTTGTGGTCACGTCATATCACTTAAGAATGTACATAAAAGACAGGCATTCTCTCATTCACTTATCAGGATATGACTGTGTTACTATGGATATTGCATGTTACCCAAAAATATGACTTGTCTTGCTCCCATCTGATGAGTAACACTTATTCACTCACCACTTCCAGAAACA
Source organism: Esox lucius (assembly GCF_011004845.1). NCBI lineage: Eukaryota > Metazoa > Chordata > Actinopteri > Esociformes > Esocidae > Esox > Esox lucius. Next base: position 29,070,052 of record NC_047584.1, on the reverse strand, counting down.
TCTCGGCCAGGCTCCCAATCGGAGATAAACGATGACACTCACCCTGCAGTTGAGGTCTGTATTATTAGCAGGTTCCTGGTCAAGTTTGGGAGTTGTTTCTCCATAGGTGAACATCTGCTTTCCCTTAAAACCAAAATGGCTGTCATGACAGTGACCCATCGCTCGCTAATACCTGAACGCCATTGAGCGGACCACGCGCGCCACAAACCCACATCTGTAATGACCGAACCCCAAATAGCGTGCCAAAACGCTTACTGAAGAATGAATGAACTAACACTAAAGGCACTGTCAATCACCAAGGTCAGGCCGGAGGATGTTGGCAGCACTGAAACATGGTATTCATTTAATTACAGCTCCAACGCTTGTCTGACATGTCTTGTCACCACTCCACTCCATAACCACAGAGAGATATGAACATGTAAGTTGCTCGGCATAAGAAAGTCTGCTAAATGACTAACATGTCAATGCAAACTAGCGATAGGTCACACCTGGAGAGAGAATGGAGAGAGAGGGAGAGAGAAGCAGACATACAGACCAATGGATAGAAAGACAGACAACCAGACAGTCATACAGATAGAGACAGACAAAGACAGATAATGTCAGACAGACAGACAAAGATAGATAATGACAAACAGACAGACAGATAATGTCAGGCAGACTGACTGACAAGCCACCCAAAACCATAAACATTGTCTCGCACGTGCTCTGTTCTACTTCCTGTCTGCAGCATCGCTGAGCCCGTATTGTGAAACCCATTATCAAACAGTACAACCAGGTGTGGAGCAGACAAGTGAACCGCCACAGTACAATAACAAAAATATGTGGGTTATACAGCCCTACCTAGATATAAAATCAGTGTCTACAAGCTAATATGCAGGATATTGTTGGCACAGCTAAAAGCAGTGTCTGGTTAACTTGGAAGCTCAGCTCACATTTTTCAGCCACTGGGAATAGGTTATTGGACAAAGTGCAACATCGTGTCAACCTTCTTCGGAACAACGAAAGCAGAGGATGAACTAGGCTACCTATTGCTAATGCAGTAATTCAGATGGATCGCAATTATAAACTGGTTACTAATGTACCAGTTGTGTTCTTATTTGTCATGCCCGTGGTGTGTACGGCCTCATATAACACAGATTTCAGCCAATCAGCATTCAGCGTTTGAACCACCCACTGCTAACAGTTGATATTGTGTGAAGTTAGCGTTTCTAGTGATCACAATCTGAACATTTGTGACAGGCTCATTTTGGAGTTCCCCTTTTATGACCCAATTTCAGGGCACAAAACCTTGGCTATCTAGTTAAACTGACGTGAAAACGTCTCTCACCACAATATAGATGAGTTGTTGCGACTATAGCAACGTCCATGATTGCTGGCAGCTTGGTAGCTAAACCAAGGTTTGCATTAAGCTAACCAGAAGAAGAGTAAAAGTAGCAATGATCGCATTCCCATTGTCTTTTGACAGAAGCACACAACAAATTTCCAAATGTATCAGTCCAATCACAGCAAGCAGCACAGAGATTAATATTACATATTTTTATTTCCATTACGTATCCATGTCAGAATTTTGCAAGTCCTAGCAATGGCCCTAGCAACATACTCCAGAGCTAAACTAATCCCATGTTGACGGAGGGGCGGGACACTTTTGGCAGGAGGACATTATTTCGCATGCCCCCCCCCACCCCCCCATCTAACAGAAATACCCCCCATCTTGATGGTGGAAGGAAAAGCCTAGTTACTTTAATAAGATTTTAAAACAAATATCTTCGTGTCAATCGTTTTAAAGAAAGATTATAATTGTTTTTTATTTTCAGCAATTCTATTCATGTTGGCACGGAGCAATGAAGCTGTCCAGCAATTCTACATGACTTCCAAAATGTTCCTATAATATCTTAGGGAGAATTACCCACCAAACCAATGTGACCCCTGTGGAGAGAATTAACAAATCTGACAGATGGGGGAGCAATCTCAGCACCGATCCTAAAAATGTTAGGTGACATCAGTGGCTGCCAGCAATTAACTTAAGAGACACACTGTTGATAATAAAATACAATTTGCAACAATGCAACAGGTTTTACTGTGCTACTACCATTCAATAGTAAATTACAGCCTTAACTAACTAACTTGAATAGGTACCTAGTAATAGTTATTATATATATATATATTTTTTTTTTTTTGGGAGGGGGGGGGCACCCTAATTGCCTGGGGTCCTAGAACACCATTCAGCCTGTGACAAGCCAGACCTACAAACACACACATACAAACAGACACATTCAAACACAGACAAAAACACACACACACACACACGCACGCAAATACACACGTAAACAAACACACACACACACACAGGCAAACACACACAGGCAAACACACACAGGCAAACACACACAGGCAAACACACACACACACATGCATAATATATGTCTGTGATATGACACTAATTCATTCTCTGGGTCCTACATAGCAGCAGCATGACAGCAGGGCTTACATCTGGCAGAGGGCGAGGAGCAACGCCATGCCAACTAACAGTAAAGTTCCACCCTGGGAGAAGAGAGAAGGAGAGAGAGAAACAGAGAGTGAGAGAGAGAGAGAGGAGAAAGAGGGAAAGGGCTGGCTGTGTTCTCCTCCGTTCTGCCAACTTCCCGGTCATAAACTGAGCCCTGTGCGGCCCGGCAGGCCAGCGGGTCTGCAGCAGCTGATTTAACCCGCTGGCCCCGGACTCCTCCTGGGTACTAACCCCCATTTCTTGCCACTGACTCCCCCTGGGTAATAATCCCCCTTTCTGGCCCCTGACTCCCCCTGGGTACTAATCCCCCTTTCTGGCCCCTGACTCCCCCTGGGTACTAATCCTCCTTTCTGGGCCCTGACTCCTCCTGGGTACTAATCCCCCTTTCTGGCCCCTGACTCCCCCTGGGTACTAATCCTCCTTTCTGGGCCCTGACTCCTCCTGGGTACTAATCCCCCTTACTCGGCCCCTGACTCCCCCTGGGTACTAATCCCCCTTACTCGGCCCCTGACTCCCCCTGGGTACTAATCCTCCTTTCTGGGCCCTGACTCCTCCTGGGTACTAATCCCCCTTTCTGGGCCCTGACTCCTCCTGGGTACTACTAATCCCCCTTTCTTGGCCCTGAGAGGGTCTAAGGGAACAGGGGGATGAAGGAACAACTACTTGTGTTAAAGTAAAAGAAGTTCTCCTAATTTTATTTCCTTCCTGAAAAGTGAGTTTGGAGTGTGTGATCTAGGAGGTATAGGAGAGGGAGGCAGTATAACTGTTTGCTTTTTGGGTGGGTGATGAGGGAGGTAGGGGCATTCTCAATTGATCCTAAAGAAAGACAAGTTAAAGCTCTGTTTGTTTTTATATTTGTGATGTACTCTCCATCCTGCCTTTCTCTCTCTCTCACCCCCTCTCTTTCTGCTTATCTCTCTCTCAATCCACCTTTTTGTCTGTCCCTCTCCATCGGCTGGGTATTTAGGAGGAAAAAGCAGGAGAAGTGCAGAAACAGCCATTGGGTTCAAGAGATGTTCAACTTCCCATACAGGAACACAGTGTGGGCCAGGCACACTCACACACCCACCAGAAGAGGAACAGATTTTACACTGTGCATTTTTTCCTCCCAGCATTCTTTGAAGATTCCTCACAGATCAATTGTATGGTTCACTCTGAAAATAAGTCCAGCCACAAACTCACCTGGTATGGTGTGGATGGAGTCCCTAGCATGGCCGCTGGCCTCCTCCCTCTCGTCCTCCTGCCCTGCTCCTATCTCCCCATAGTACAAGGCCAGGGCCAGCTCCATGACCCGGATCAACATGGGCAGCTGCTGGTCTGTAATGGACAGCTTCAGGGACTCCACCAGTGTTTGGATCTAGGAGGAGGAAACAAGTTTTAACTCAAACCCCTGGACATCCACCCACAGTAGGTTTGAACTCCAACCCCTGGACATCCACCCTCAGTAAGTTTTAACTCCAACCCCTGGACATCCACCCTCAGTAAGTTTTAACTCCAACCCCTGGACATCCACCCTCAGTAAGTTTTAACTCCAACCCCTGGACATCCACCCTCAGTAAGTTTTAACTCCAGCCCTGTTCCTGGAGATCTACCTTCAGTAAGTTTTTACTCCATCTCCCTAAGACAGAGTACATGATTCAGCTAAACAGCGTGTAAGCAGACCTGTCAAACAACAGAGTGGATGGGGAAACAGTCAATCAACAGACTGGATGGGGAAACAGTCAATCAACAGACTGTACTGGGGAAACAGTCAATCAACAGACTGTACTGGGGAAACAGTCAATCAACAGACTGTACTGGGGAAACAGTCAAACAACAGAGTGGATGGGGAAACAGCCAAACAACAGACTGGATGGGGAAACAGTCAAACAACAGACTGTACTGGGGAAACAGTCAAACAACAGACTGTACTGGGGAAACAGTCAAACAACAGACTGTACTGGGGAAACAGTCAAACAACAGACTGTACTGGGGAAACAGTCAAACAACAGACTGTACTGGGGAAACAGTCAATCAACAGACTGTACTGGGGAAACAGTCAATCAACAGACTGTACTGGGGAAACAGTCAAACAACAGACTGTACTGGGGAAACAGTCAAACAACAGACTGTACTGGGGAAACAGTCAAACAACAGACTGTACTGGGGAAACAGTCAAACAACAGACTGTACTGGGAAACAGTCAAACAACAGACTGTACTGGGGAAACAGTCAAAGAACAGACTGTACTGGGGAAACAGTCAAACAACAGACTGTACTGGGGAAACAGTCAAACAACAGACTGTACTGGGGAAACAGTCAAACAACAGTCTGTACTGGGGAAACAGTCAAACAACAGACTGTACTGGGGAAACAGTCAAAAAACAGACTGTACTGGGGAAACAGTCAAACAACAGAGTGGATGGGGAAACAGTCAAACAACAGAGTGGATGGGGAAACAGTCAAACAACAGACTGTACTGGGAAACAGTCAAACAACAGACTGTACTGGGGAAACAGTCAAACAACAGACTGTACTGGGGAAACAGTCAAACAACAGACTGTACTGGGGAAACAGTCAAACAACAGACTGTACTGGGGAAACAGTCAAAAAACAGACTGTACTGGGGAAACAGTCAAACAACAGACTGTACTGGGAAACAGTCAAACAACAGACTGGGCTAGCCGCAAGACGCTATGGCTTGCGGTTCTTTATTCCAAGTCCACTTAATACATGTTAACATGGACAGGAGGTCCACGTCGACCACCACTGTACAGAGTAAACACACATCCCACACCACACATGACTGTTACCACAACCCCGTCTGTTTGGCTTATAGGATCTATATGCCCTGTGGGACAACAGCTACCCATGGAGCCGTGGCCGGGCCAAACATACTTATATTCCACACTTTGGAAATTACCGAGTGCACAAACAGACATCTGAACCACAAACCAGCAAAACCCCAGGAGAACACTGATACGTCTCTGCAGTGTGTCCCGGTTGACAGCTCCGTGAGGAGGAGGCCAGGGACCTCCTCAGTTGCTGCTGCCTGAACGGTTGCACAGAGAGCACATCAAGCCTGAGCCACGGTCATGTCCACGCCTCTCACCTTGATGACGGCCGGTATCTTGGCGTTGATGTTGTCGTAGGTAAAGTGGAGGCGCGTCCTGAAGGAGCACTTATACAGAAGGGGATCCTGGTAGAACTCGATTTTCCCGCTGGCGTTCCTCTTATCCAAACACACCGTACAGTCACTGAAGTTTATCACTTTGCGCAAAACCAGATCCGGAGCTGGTGGTGGTGGTGGGGGGTGGGGTGGGGGGGGAGAGACAAAATTATTTGCACACATCACCAATATCATACCCGTTTTGTGTCACTGAGTTTAATGGGTCACTGTTAATTTCTGATTCAGCTGACTTTTGTTCACTGTTTACTACACCCGCTTTGGCAAAGTCAACATCTTTCCCATGCCAATAACACAAGTTCGAACTCAGAGACAACAGCAAAGAGAGAAAGAGAGAGAGATTGAGATAGAGAGGGAGGGAGAAAGCAGGAGAGATAGAAGAAACAAAAAGAGCATGAGCACAGCAGAGCGACACAGACACAGAGAAATGGTCAGGCCCTGGCAGTAAATCCTCATTATCTGCGAGTCCACTTCAACACAGGAAGCCAGGAGAGGGGCTGACATTGTGCAGAGACCCTGGCCCCTTCTGTTACATGCCATTCACAAGTGCTCTTACTGAAGGTGGTGGTGGGTGGGGTGCTGTTAATGGGCTATTGGTGGCAATCATGTTTTACAGTCCCCGCTAACTAAAACCAACCGAAGCCACTTCATTACTTTGAAACTCTTCCATCAAATTCCAGGGGAGCGGCCTTGTGTGTCAGCCGGCCATTGGCACCCTGTTGTCCGTGGACTCTGGTTAGATGGAGAGCACTGCGTAGGGGTTAGGAAGTCATTGGGGAAGGCGTGCCCCCGGCTGAGGCGGCTCACCTGTGACATCCATGAAGGCCCGGTCCCAGAACTCATCCGCGGTGTAGCACTCGGCTGAGGTGATGTTGACGGAGAGGACGATGTCGTCCTCCACATACTTCAGGATGAGGTTGTTGACCACGATGTTCACATTGTTCACCACCCGACGGATCAGACTCTGGACGTAGCCTGGAGACACCGACACACACACACACACACACAAATTCAGGCCTAACAAAGACAAACACAGTAAAGTAATTTGGGGCTTTGTTAAAGCAGCATTCCCTAAGAGCCAACCTAACACCTTTAACCTAACCTTAACCCCTCTGCTCAGGGCAGTAAATAACAACTGGTTCTGATATGATATTTCCTGCTACAGTGTTCCATGGATATGAGCAGTGAAATGAATATCGATAGGTAAACTGCGACACACCCAATCTTAAGTGAATTAATCTCTGGTCCTGTTTGTGCAGTCCCCATTTCACCAGCCGCTTCCGACCTCCCCAGAAATACATAGCGCATAAAGCAGACCGCCCCAGAAATACGTAGCGCCTAAAGCAGACCGCCCCCACCTCGTTCACCAATACCCCTCCAGAGACTACTTTTTCCCCCTTTCCCAAGATCCATTCACTCAGTTGATTTACAGACTCTGATTTGACGGACAATGGACGTCATTCAAGAGAACATCTGGTATATTGTGGGCCATGTTAACTCATTGAGCGGGAGTAAAAACAAGATGGAGGGCACTGGAAAACAAACTTCACTTGTCATCTCTGAGAATCAGAACAGACTTTGCAATCATCCAGGCCTTGTCAGGATTCCCCTGTGTGAATTTTGCGAGTGAGGGAGACTTCTCAGAATTCAGCCATGCTCTCTTTTTGTTCTGCTATATTAGATGGGAAAGTGGTGAAAGATGGAAGAGAGAGTTTTTGCCGAAAGAGCAGTTGGTCTGATTCCAACCGATGCTGCAGTGTTAAATGTGTACCGGACCAGCCCGGGACACACCGTGCACAGATCACTGGACCAGCCCGGGACACACCGTGCTCAGATCACTGGACCAGCCCGGGACACACCGTGCTCAGATCACTGGACCAGCCCGGGACACACCGTGCTCAGATCACTGGACCAGCCCGGGACACACCGTGCTCAGATCACTGGACCAGCCCGGGACACACCGTGCTCAGATTACTGGACCAGCCTGGGACACACCGTGCACAGATCACTGGACCAGCCCGGGACACACCGTGCTCAGATCACTGGACCAGCCCGGGACACACCGTGCTCAGATCACTGGACCAGCCCGGGACACACCGTGCTCAGATCACTGGACCAGCCCGGGACACACCGTGCTCAGATCACTGGACCAGCCAGGGACACACCGTGCTCAGATCACTGGACCAGCCCGGGACACACCGTGCTCAGATCACTGGACCAGCCTGGTACACACCGTGCTCAGATCACTGGACCAGCCCGGTACACACCATGCTCAGATCACTGGACCAGCCTGGTACACACCGTGCTCAGATCACTGGACCAGCCTGGTACACACAGTGCTCAGATCACTGGACCAGTTTGGTACACACCATGCTCAGATCACTGGACCAGCCTGGTACACACAGTGCTCAGATCACTGGACCAGCCCGGGACACACCGTGCTCAGATCACTGGACCAGCCCGGTACACACCATGCTCAGATCACTGAACCAGCCTGGTACACACCGTGCTCAGATCACTGGACCAGCCTGGTACACACCATGCTCAGATCACTGGACCAGCCTGGTACACACCGTGCTCAGATCACTGGACCAGCCTGGTACACACAGTGCTCAGATCACTGGACCAGCCCGGGACACACCGTGCTCAGATCACTGGACCAGCCCGGTACACACCATGCTCAGATCACTGGACCAGCCCGGTACACACCATGCTCAGATCACTGAACCAGCCTGGTACACACCGTGCTCAGATCACTGGACCAGCCCGGTACACACCATGCTCAGATCACTGAACCAGCCTGGTACACACCGTGCTCAGATCACTGGACCAGCCTGGTACACACCATGCTCAGATCACTGGACCAGCCTGGTACACAACGTGCTCAGTCAGACATACATGAGCCAGCTACCAACATCCCTGGTTCCCTCCTCCCCCTACTGTGAAAGAACAGAAGAGGAAGGAAAGAGAGTAGGAGAGAGGGGGGGGGGGGTTCTCTGTCTCAATGAAGCAGAGCTAGGGGAGCAATCCCGCACAGTCACCAGTCACTACTAATGGCACGCACGCACACGCACGCACGCGCACACCCACACACCGCTCAGCGATGCAGGGAAACAGAAGCTCCAGAAACTACATGGTAAGGTCATTAGCCAACAAAGTAAGAAAGTAGTTTGAATATTATAGACAGGGGAGTTGACTGTAAAATATGAAAATATACAGCCATAAATCCTCTTAACCACAGGAGCAAGAGTATTATCCCTTCCTCGGCAGTATTGTTAAAAAACAGTCGCTTGGAGTGAAACGTATAAACTTTAAAGCTTTTTCTCGACAGTCCAAGCTAAATGTTTGTCTTCCTGTATCTAACATGTCTCTGTGAGGCCGTGACACGACCATCCATTAACTGGACTAATACACAACCCCTTGATGGAAATACACTACATGAATAGGGTGGCTGTTCTGCCTTTCTCACATTACTGCAGACAGTGTGTGCTTATGTGCGTGCATTTGCTCGATGTAAATGGCTGTGTATGTCCGGGGGTGTGAGAAAAAGAGATGCTGGGGTCAGTCAGAAGGCTCCTGTAACACCTGCAGTCTTGGCTCTGAGCAATTCCCACTCTGGGTTTAATTTGCCTGTTTCACCAGTGACCTGTTTAAGCCCCATACGAGCCCCCCGAAGCCGAGCCCCCATTCGACGGTACCCGCCCACCTCCAACCCCATCCGACGGTACCCGCTCACCTCCACCCCCATCCGACGGTAGCCGCCCCCATCCGCCCGGACCCGCCCCCATCTGTCTGGACCCGCCCCCATCCGCCCCAGTCTGACGGGACCCGCACCCAATCCGTCCTCAGTCTGCTGATACCCGCCCCCATCCGCCAGTACCCACTCCCATGCTCCCTAGTCTGCCGGTACCCGGCCCCTTCTACCAAGCTCGGCAAGCCATCGCGCCGCACTGAACTTCTGTAAATAGTTGACACAGGCAGCACCTGCACTCAGCCCACAGGGAAGCAGCACACTTAAAACTGGTCAGCCGTAAAATGAGTGGAAAAACCAAGTCCTTTATTTGAGCAGAGCAGCACAGCCCAAGTCAAGTAGTCTCCTCAGAGTCATACAGGAAAGAAACACTATACTACACACATCCATGTTCAGTGTGTGTGTTTCTAACCTAAAAATATTATGGGGGACAAAAATGTCCCCAAACTGTGGTAAAATCTGAAAAAAATTACTAATGGGGACTCTTTCCTATCACCTTTTTTTTGGGGCTTAAAAGTTAGGTTCAGGGCAAATGTTACAATTAGGGTAGGAATAGAATTAGGCATTACTGGTTAGGTTCAGGCATATGGCTAGTTTAGTCATATGTTAGATTATTAAGTTTAAGGTTGAGGTTAGGTTAAGGTTAGGATTAGTAAAAGTAGGGTTTTTCTAAGGTCAGTCAACTTCAGTGTCCCCATTTAAATAGCTAAATAAACGTAGCAAGCGCGAGAAGGAGGCCACTGGACGGGTTTCAAAGACTTGGGTGTGTGAGTGGGTGTGTGATCTTGGATGAAGAGATTTTCAATCCACAGTTAATGGCGGACAGCTGCGACCGTTTGCCGTGTCCTGACGTTACAGAGTGGGGAGCACAGGAAAGGGGTTGAGCGGATGAGGACGGTTGTTACAGAGTAGAGAGCACAGGAATGGTGTTGAGCGGATGAGGACAGTTGTTACAGAGCGGAGAGCACAGGAAAGAGGTTGAGCGGATGACGGCAGTTGTTACAGAGAGGATAGCACAGGAACGACGTGAGCGGATGACAGCAGTTGTTACAGAGTAGAGAGCACAGGAATGGGGTTGAACGGATGAGGACAGTTGTTACAGAGCGGAGAGCACAGGAAAGGGGTTGGGGCAGATGAGGACAGTTGTTACAGAGTGGAGAGCACAGGAACGACGTGAGCGGATGACAGCAGTTGTTACAGAGTGGGGAGCACAGGAACGGTGTTGAACGGATGAGGACAGTTGTTACAGAGTGGAGAGCACAGGAACGGCGTTGAGCGGATGACGGCAGTTGTTACAGAGTGGGGAGCACAGGAACGGTGTTGAGCGGATGACGGCAGCTGATCATCGAGCGACAGGACCTGACAGTGACTATAGAGACCGGCAACAGTTGGTTTTTCTCCTTCTCTGAAGACACAAGAGGGAATTACATGTGACTGCTGCTTATATTATCAACTCCAGCTAACTAGTTACCCTAGCGGGTCTGTAGGAGCAGGTTGTGTAGGAAGTACAGGGTTGTTTTTTAGCCACTGGGTCTAATTTGTTAAGGACAAGTTCAGAGAGTGACCCCAGATACCAGTATATTACAGTTGTGTGAAGAGTCACAACAAAGCTAGCCCTCAGTTTCCACACACACAAGCGCACACACACAGATCATGCATGCTCTTGTAAATGTAGTTCCGTTGAGGGATGAAGCCCAGGCCAGGGACTCATGTTACATGTCAGATCTCTGAATGATGTTAAGGGGGCTTGCCCCACCACTCAAAAGGTTGCAGCCAGTTGGACTTCAATGAACATTTGTTATTTCATGTGGTGAATTACTGTGTTTTGCTACGAGTTGAAGACTTCCAGTTTTAGGGTGTAAAACCACATGGCTTGATATCACTGACTGTCTTGTTTGGAGCATGACACTATAACATACTATAGTGAGTTACATGGATCCACACTGACTCCGACCCAGTTCTCAGAACAGTGAGCAACATTCGTTGGTTCTCAAATGTGGTTTCTAAATGGTGTTATTAGTGTATTACTCAGGCATTTTCTACATTTCCATTTGAAACGTGTTTAAGCCGACAATCATGGCTACTGTAGACCAACAGCTTCTGTGTGAAGAAAACCCAACACAGTAGATAACAGTGCAATATAATTAACACAGTTATAAAAATCGCCATTTACAAATGCAAGTAGGAGTCTTTTTTTTGTCACCCAGCAGTAACAAAGCAGTGACATGATGTAAACTGGAGATTTTCCAGATGGCCCAACGCAATCTATTCAATATTTCAAATAGCTGTCTGTCTGTATCCACATCATCTGAATATCCAGCCTGTCTGTCTGTCTGTCTGTATCCACATCCTCTGTATGTCCAGCCTGTCTGTCTGACTGTCTGTCTGCTCATCCTCTGTATGTCCAGGCTGTCTGTCTCTGTTTATCCACCTGTTCCACAGCTAGACTGTTGGGTTCGGTGTGTACTGCACGCATAGTCCAATTCCTTGGACATTACAGTGTTGACCTTGGCCAGATATGGGCCATGCCGTCACACCTGGGCGTGAGGTGTTGGGCTGGAGGCCGGTCCAAGGATGCCTAGGCCAAGAAAGAAGGCTGGGGAGTGCTAGAGGCAGGCCCAGAGGGAGTGATGGGCGGGCCTACTCAGCGAGTGAGGCAGGCAAGCAGGGCGCTTTAACAGCCAGCTGGTGAGGTTACGTTATCTCCAGGTGGATCTGCCGTCTTGCCACTCGATGGAGAGAGCTGCGGAGATGGTTGCCCTTCTGGCAGGTTCTCCCATCTCTGCAGGGAAACTATGAAGTTCGGTTTAAATGGCCATTGGGTTCCTCCCTGACCGAGGCCCATTTTTTCCAGCAATTTGGTCTGACCGGATGGCGAACTCTAGGAAGAGTCCTTGTGATTCCAAACTTCTTCCATTTCATAATGACGGAGCCCACTGTGCTACTGAACATTTACGATGCTTTAGCATTGATTAAAAAATAATCCCCAGATCTATGGGGCAAATTCTATCCAAGAGGTCAAGGAATAGTTCCTTGGAGTTCATAGTTTTGTTTTTGCTCAGACCTACATAGTGAAATCTGGATGCTTCAAGAATCTGAATAATTTATTTTCAATATATTGGCATATATATATATAATCTTCTGGTGAAGACATGCTTTTGCGGATTTGGATGTGTGCTTTGGTTGTTGTCGTGCTGAAAGGTGAACGTCCTCTTCATTTTCAGCTTTCTAACGGACGCCTGAAGGTTTTGTACCAAAATTGCCTGGTATTTGGAACTGTTTATAATTCCCTCCCTGACTAAGGCCCCGGTTCCAACTGAAGAAAAGCAGACCCAAAGCATGATGCTGCCACCAACATGCTTCACTGTGGTTATGGTGTGCTTTGGGTGATGTGCAGTGTTGTTTTTGCACCAAACATACCTTTTGTAATTATGGCCAAAATGTTTTCCAATGTGCTTTTGGGGGACTTGATGTTTGTTTTTACAAACTTCAGCCGGGCTTTGATGTTTTTCTTTGTAAGAAAAGGCTTCCGTCTTGCCACCCTACCCCGTAGCCCATTCATATGAAGAATACAGAAGATAACTGTTACATGTAGCACACAGTTAGTTCCTACCAGAAACTCCTGCAGTTCCATTAATGTTGGTGTAGGCCTCTTGGAACCCTCCCTGACCAGTTTTCCTTCTCGTCTTTTCATACATTTTGGAGGGACGTCCAGTTCGTGGTAATGTCTCTGTGGTGCCATATTTTCTCCACTTCATGATGACTATCTTCACTGTGTTCCATGGTATATCTAATGCTTTGGAAATTCTTCTGTACCCTTCTCCTGACTGATATCTTTCAAAAATGAGATCCCTCTGATGCTTTGGAAGCTCTCTGCAGACCATGGCTTTTGCTCTGAGATGCAACTAAGAAAATGTCAAGAAAATCCTACTAGAACAGCAGAACTTTATTTGGGATTGATCAGTCACTTTAAATGATGGCAGGTGTGTAATGACTTGTATTTAACATGAGTTTGAATGTGATTGGTTAATTCTGAACACAGCCACATCCCCAGTTATAAGAGGGTGTGCACACTTATGCAACCAGGTTATTGTAAGGTTTTTATTTTTAATTTTTCCCCCTCGAAGATTTCAGTTTGTTCTTCAATTTAATTGTTCACATTATAGGTCACACTAAAAGTGGAAAAAGTTCTGACATGATTTATCTTTGTCTCATCTTTTACATCACAAAAAAAAAATTCACAGAAGGGTGTAGACTTTTTATATCCACTGTATATACCTGTTTTGAATCGGGAAAGACTTGTGTGAGCTCCTTTAGTGAAGTGGCATGAGGAAGCGCTCTAACATGAGTACACTGCCAAACAAGCCGACGTCCTTCAGTGATAACACATAGCCTTCGCCAAAGCCATGTCAACAGCTATCCTCAGACATGGTGTCCTTTGTGTTAGCTAGCTAAGTGCTGTCATTAGGGACATCGAGGAATCCCAGTCCTGTGGAAGCAATGTCATGACAAACACCACCCCATTCCTTCCAGAGTGAACGGGCCGGTGCAAGACCCTGACTGAAGTAGTAGACAAAACGGAGAAAGGGTGCAATTTCGAACAAGGGGACTGCAGTGTTTAAATGTCCTTGCTGATAAGAGCAGTCCAGACTAACAGTGAGTCATCTTTACGTGAGGCCTAGCCCTGCCTGGTGCTCCATGTGAAGCAGGGGGATTAAGTGCTCCCTGTGGCCCCCTGGGCCATCACTCACCTGGGGGTAGGTCTGGGTCGGAGGGGGTGGCCTGCTGAAGGCGGCGTGGCTTGGCCAGGGTCTTGGAGCTCTCTGAGGCACTGCGGCTGGTGGAGCTGGAGCCACTCTCGTGGTCGTCCTGATAGGGAAAACAAAACGACAGAGAAAAAAAAGAAGGACAAATGTAATAAGACAAACAGAGAAAAAGACAGAGAGTGAGAGAGAGAGATATGTAAGACATGAGCAGGGGAGGCGTGGGGGGGTTCATGGGGTCAAGCAGGCTGTTGAAGAGGGGTGAGGAGATAAGGGGTGAGGAGGGGGGAGTACGTATGCACTACTGATCAGCATCACCGCCCCTCCCTGTTTCACAACCCCCACCACCAGACAAATAACCACCCCTGCTCCTCCTATCTGCTCCTCCTATCTGTTCCACCCCTCCCCAGCTCAGGCAAGCTCCTGAGACACACACACATGCAAAAACCCTCCACTTAAGAGTGTTGCAGTTTGGTTTCTACAACATCTATTGACCTGTGCCGTGACCCTGTCAGCTTTGCAGCTCATTAAAGGAATTTGTACAGGATTTGGGTGTTTTTGGAGCCTTGGTTTGGGTTTTTCATGTTCTCAGAATCTCCAGAAAAATGCCTGACAAGACATGGCGAGTTACGAAAGTGGAATTTGATGGGACTGCGATCCGTGAAGCAGTATATCAGCCAAGCCCCCGTCTAAACACACAGAGTCTGATCCAAATTAGCCCTCTGTTGGTGGTTTCACATAGTAATTAAGGACATAATAGAAGCACTTTGCATAATTTGAGAATTGAACTGAATGAAGCCATTTCCCATAGGAGGTTCTGGTGAAAATATTCACACACACACACACACACTAACTCACTCACTCACACCACTACGAGGTTGTGACTGCAGTGGATTTCCCATGATCACTTTCGGTGGGAACTGGTAAACAATGTGCAGAAATAATAAATAGCTCATCAAGGTTGGAAATTAAAGAAATTGGCAATAATAAGAAATAGATTATAGTCTGATTATACTACACCTCATTTGTAAACCTCACATTACTCCAAACGCCGCATCTGAGATGTTTACAGACCGAGTATGTAAATACATCTAAAACATGACCGGTCGAGACGGGTCCATCTGGAGACACACTAAGATGAGGGAATGGTGTGTTTATGGAACAGACACCGTATACTGAACACTGAATGAAAACACTGGGCCAGGTCCTACAGTACTCAGCAGGGAGTTAAGTGTGATGCTACTTTAAACACACGCATTTGGGGGAAGACAGAGGTGCCTTGACGCGACCCCCGAAATCACTGTCACTATAGAGGGACATAGAGACGGACATATAGAGAGATAGAACGATATAGAGAGAGAGCTAGAGGTAGAGGGACAGATGAAGAGGGAGATGGAGATAGAAAGATATTTAGGGAGAGCTAGAGGTAGAGGGACAGATGAAGAGGGAGATGGAGATAGAAAGATATTTAGGGAGAGCTAGAGGTAGAGAGGGGGTAGAGCAATAGAGAGAGAGTTAGGAGATAGGAGGTTAGACAAATGGACAGATAACGAAGGTCTGACTGATGGACAGATGATAAAGGTCTGAGTAAGACAAACAGATGATGAAGGCCTGACTGATGGACAGACTGATGAAGAAGGTCTGCGTGATAGACAAATGATAAAGGTCTGACTGAGATGGACAGGAGGGGAGGTTCTAGACAGGGGAGGAGGGAGGGTCTAGACAAGGGAGAAGGGGAGGGTCTAGATGGGGGAGGAGGGGAGGTTCTGGACGAAGTGGGGGTCCGGACGGAGGGAGAAGAGGAGGGAAGGCTGAAAGGACCAGACCAGAGGACACCCTCCCAGGCTGAGTGACAGGACAAGGGGACCGCCTATTGAGAGGGTAAGTGGGTACCCATGGTGGGTTAGGGCACAGGAAGTCTCTGCCTGACCCCTTGACCCCCACCCCCGTGTTTGATATTTCAGGTCCTGCCCTCATATAGACAGTCTGCTGCTGTTGTTGCTCTCAGGGCTGAAGCTGCCAGGGTACAGTGCCTTCGGTAAGTATTCAGCCCTTCACTTTCTCCACATTGTTTTGTGTTATAGGCTTCATATATAATTTATTACATGTATTTTGGGGGTGGGATCAATCTAAACTAAATACCACGTAATGACAAAGCCAAAACGCTTTTTAAGGACATTTGTGATTAATAAAAACGACATCTCTCCCAGCTCTCCCCTCTCCCCAGCTCTCCCCTCTCCCCAGCTCTCCCCTCTCCTCAGCTCTCCCCTCTCCTCAGCTCTCCCCTCTCCTCAACTCTCTCCTCTCTAAAATAAACTAACTCTGTTCTCAGCTGAGCTCTGCCATTTCTCTGCAGGTTCAAGGTCCTCGCTTCAACATCAATTTGCCTGAAGCAAAATAAAGCAGCCACACGTGTATTTTCATTCTCCCAAAATAAAACATTTTATGAAAAGAAAAATGATGACATCATGTAAACATTCCAATTAAGCATTCTATTTCACAACGGACAATTGAGCGCTGTATTATATTTTCCACAAATTGGCGAGCAATTTCTCTATTCAACCAGAGCATACACACTAAAGTGTAGCCTGGGGAAAGGGGGGGGGGGGGGTGGCTGCCTGCCGCTACTAAACAAAACATTTGTCAAACTGGTCAATTTCACAGTGTTCCACTGGATTAATGAGAGCTCCCAACAGAAAGCTGGCTGGATAAACACCTTCTAATATTATTGTTGTTTTTCCTTGGCCGGGCCCGGTCAACTCAGTGTGACATCAAAGCAGCCGGCCTAGAGAGGAGGGGGCGAGGGGAGAAATGGGGGAGAAGTAGGGAGGACGGAGGGGAGCGGTGAAGCAGGGACGAACGGACGCCCAAGGAATGAGAAAATAAATGGAGGGAAACCCGATAGGTCCTTATCTCAGACAGCCTCCCCCACACCTCCCTGGTCCATCACATAGAGGCCATGTCCCCCCGTGTCACGACCCACGCAGAGAGAGACTTCCCCAGGGAGGTCAGGGCAATCAGACCTCCTAAAACCTCCAGCACCAAACTACCAGCAACAGGGCCAATGAGTTTACACCCACCAAATATTCTACCGGCGAGTGGGCTTCAGAGATGACCTGGGGCTGACTGGGAGCTGAAAGGGGTCTGCAAGGAAAGAATGTAGGCTGGGATCCACACAATCAGAGGGAGAAAGAGATGAGGGTGAGAGGAGGAGGAGAGACAGCAGGCAGAGTAGAAATGAGTGAGAAGAGTGAGGAGAAGGAGGGGCAAAAAGTATGAGAGAGGGAGGGAGAGAGAACCCCTGCACAACACCGGCCCAGAACCTCTGGACAACACCGGCCCAGAACCTCTGGACAACACCGGCCCAGAACCTCGGGACAACACCGGGCCCAGAACCTCTGGACAACACCGGAACAGAACCTCGGGACAACACCGGGCCCAGAACCTCGGGACAACACCGGCCCAGAACCTCGGGACAACACCGGAACAGAACCTCGGGACAACACCGGAACAGAACCTCGGGACAACACCGGAACAGAACCTCGGGACAACACCAGGCCCAGAACCTCAGGACAACACCAGGCCCAGAACCTCGGAACAACACCGGCCCAGAACCTCGGGACAACACCGGAACAGAACCTCTGGACAACACCGGAACAGAACATCTGGACAACACCGGCCCAGAACCTCGGGACAACACCGGCCCAGAACCTCGGAACAACACCAGGCCCAGAACCTCAGCACACCAGTGGCCTAGCACGCATGCCAGGGTTTCACTAGACAATGTGACCAGTAGCATTTTAATTTAACAGACATTGAAGAAAATAACTAAACACAATGTTGGCGAAGACATTCATAACATAAAATAAAGTAGAACACAATGTTCTCATAACTTAACAGGTTTTCATTGAAAACCAAAACATTTCCTGTTGCTTCTTCATTATGGGGCCCGTTTTCGTTTGTATGGCATAGCAACCAGGTTGGTTGCTAGTTAAATTTCACGGGTTGTGAAGTACATGCAGGTAGTGTCCAACAAATGTGTAATTCTCAGAGAAATAAAATAAATACAATTTTGAGTCATACTTAAATATTTTTAAAACAACCTTTTATTTAGATTTTCAGGTACTCCATTCAGTTAGACGTTAACATTTGAAATAAAACAAAAACTAAAATACTTTGCTAATACTACCTCATAACTGGGCTTGAGGGATCACAATAATTACATTAATCAAAAGCATTTATTCCCAAATGTCAAGTGATTTGCTTATTACCAGTTGATGTAATTAAGTCTGATTAACTTTCTTCAGTGAAGAACTGCACATGCAGTCCTTTTGCCCAGATAATAATTAAATTGTATTTATTCTGATGTGAGTTAGTTAAACAGAAATTAAATCCAACGGATGTCATTGTGTAAAGACAAGCAACATAAGCACTTTAAACTGTGATGACGTTTTTATTTTCAGCTTTCAGCAGTAAAATCAACTAATGGAAATTCTCTTGTAATGTGAAATATTTATATTATATTTGTTCCATAAGATCCACAAACAACTGAATATTTTAGTGAAAGCAATAATTACATTATTTAATGTTGCCTTCAAAATGACTGTTATCTGTTAAAGACTAGCTATTTTCTGCTGATCTTGGCCAGCTTAAATTGAGCTGCTGAGGTTGTGAAGCCAAAACTGACAAACTCTTTGAATGTCACGACACACATCAGCCTGGTTCCTTTCCCCAGCGGAAAGGTGTGATTTTCAGTCTGCTAGAGAATCCCCTCTATCCTGCCAGACTGGAAACCAGAATAACCATTGCAATATTTGCCAGTTTAGCCCATTTAGGGAACACTTCGCTTGGGTCCCTTGTGAGGACTTGGTACAGAGTTTTTATTTATCCACCAAAAGCTGGCTAACGGAATCTCTGACACGCACACAGGCAGGTCCAGATGCACTATGGGTCAATTGGACTCATTTCATTCTCATTCCAGACCTCCCCATCCCCACAACGGACCATAACTAACAGCAGGAACTGATAGAGTGGTTTAATGAAGACAACACTGTTCTCAACACAATGGACTCCATCTGTAGAACCAGGGGAACAGATGAGATGGGAAAGAGGGAAGGAGAGGAGGCGGATAGAGTCACTGATTGGTGTGTTTCCAGTCATTTGAAATGTAAAGGAACGCTGCCATCATTTCTTAAAGGCTTTCTCTCCCCCATCCTCCTCCCTCCCTCCCGGTCCCCAGCCTAGACAAGCAGTTGGGGAATGAGTTCCGTAGCAGACATCAGAGTTGACTCAAATTGCCGTTCTTCCCTTTCAAACACATCCATCACCAAAAGTAGAAATTAGCCGCTAATGTTTTTTTAATGGAACTGTTAAATGCAGAAAGCAATTAAAGGCCATCAGGACATGATTAAAGACCCAGGGCTGCAGAGCAAATGGCACACTACTGCTTTCTCCAGTCCCGTCGGCGGTGTCCCGTCCGCGGTGTTAGACCCAGTGGGCTTAGGACAGTCAAAGACTGAACAGGTGTCCAGAGCACATTCCCCTTCGAATTACACTGCTCCCTCAACCAGGAAACGGGCAGTAATCTAGGATATTTTTTACGGCCATTGAAAGTATGATAGCAATTCCATATGGACTTCTCCCCACTTCTAAATAAAATATTCCACATGCAGTACAAAATGGGAGGAAACTTTTTAATCTATAAATATCTGGATATATTTGGAAAAGTCTGAGACAGCATCTTCCAATCAGGTTCACAGTAAGCTGTAAACCATTGATCCATTCATCAAAGCATCCAGTACGCTGGGAGAACCCTAGACCAGAGCAGAACACCACTCAAACCCAGTGTGCTGGGAGAACCCCTAGACCAGAGCAGAACACCACTCAAACCCAGTGTGCTTGGAGAACCCCTAGACCAGAGCAGAACACCACTCAAACCCAGTGTGCTGGGAGAACCCTAGACCAGAGCAGAACACCACTCAAACCCAGTGTGCTGGAAAAAACCCTAGGCCAGAGCAGAACACCACTCAAACCAGTGTGCTGGGAGAACCATAGGCCAGAGCAGAACACCACTCAAACCCAGTGTGCTGGGAGAACCCTAGACCAGAGCAGAACACCACTCAAACCTCCCAGTGTACTGGGAGTACCCTAGACCAGAGCAGAACACCACTCAAACCCAGGGAACTGGGAGAACTTTAGACCAGAGCAGAACACCACTTAAACCCAGTAGACACAACATCCCTTTACCGCTCCATAACAAACTTGCTAATAACAATGTAATACTGGTTGATGATTCAACCATTTGTAAATCGAGTGGTGAAACCAAAAAAAGATATATATTTCTACCAAATTTGTTGATAGCGGGAGACAACACCGAACACATGCCTCCGCTGAGGTTAACAGAGATGAATGTGAATGACATTTGCATTGCATTTTTACAGCAACAGCTCTAACCAGGACCACTAAGCCCTATCAGTTCAGAATACAAATATTTATTGCAGAGCATTGTTGTGTTCTTAATGGGAGGAAATGCACCTGAACGGAACTACTATATGGATAATTAATTTAATGTGTGGTTTGAAATGTACCGATATTGACACAATTGCATGTGTAAATATCCATCCATCCATCTTCTACCGCTTATCCGGGGCCGGGTCGCGGGGGCAGCAGTCTAAGCAGGGATGCCCAGACTTCCCTCTCCCCAGACACTTCCTCTAGCTCTTCCGGGGGGACACCGAGGCGTTCCCAGGCCAGCCGGGAGACATAGTCCCTCCAGCGTGTCCTAGGTCTTCCCCGGGGTCTCCTCCCGGTGGGATGGGACCGGAACACCTTCCCAGGAAGGCGTTCCGGAGGCATCCGAAAAAGATGCCCAAGCCACCTCAGCTGTTGTAAATATGTATTTTTTTATTTGGTGCGCATAACCCAGTGCGCTATTGGTTGCGCCAGGCAAGCTCAGTGTTTCCTTATGAATTCAAATAGAACTTGAACCCAGGTGACTGCAAGCAGGTCTACTAAAATGTATCTGGCCACTACCGTGGAAGGTACTAGCGATTCAAACCGGAATATCACAATGGCACACTGAATAATTATCTTACTGAAAACAGTTCATTAACTTTTTTCCCCTCTCTCGCTCTAGGCTTCTAAGTCGACTTATTCTCCCACAGCGCATCTGCCTTTATCAACCCCCCCCCCCCAGCCAAAAAGCAATTATCTTCTGGGAGAGGAAGTCCGTAGCTTGAACCATGACTGGATGGGGTTAATGTAATATTACCATCCCGGTATACAGGGGGCAGCAGTCAGTGTTATAAATGTATCACTGGATCCCATTAATCTAACCAGAAGCAACAATACAGCAACCGTCTGGTGGACTGGCTCCTGGAATCCAGGCTGCTCATAATGACAAGACTCCAATTAATAAGAAACCAGGGCAGTCAGATGTACAATTCCTATTACCCACACAATGCACCTAGCAGGTCTGTAGGGAATGGAGCAGACTACTTGTAACCTGGGCCTATAGAGAATAAGGATGCACTACTTTTAACTAGGCCTATGGGGAATTAGGGTGCACTACTTTGAACCAGGGCTTATAGGACACTGAGTGCTTGTGCCAGTGTCTTTATCAGCCAACATTCCAGTTGTCACTGCCAAATATGCAGCTGGATTTACAGTGGAGTTGGTGATTACAAGTTAATAGGAATAACATTGATATTTTCCATGACAACATACTGAGCCTCAAAAATAGAATTAGAATTATAAACAAAGTCAGAAACAAACATTCAGCTGTGAGCTACACATGTTGTAGTATTTTGAGGCTTAAAATGAAAGCCAATACGTTTCGTGGTTGGAATTGCGGTATGTATTTAGTTTGAGAAATCAGACTTGAGTTAGCAACTTCTGACAGAGTGGTTTCAACTGGACAAACAGAAAACGGATGCTTGTCCAATGGACACTAACGCGTTCAGTGGAGATGAGTAGAAATACAGAGTTAGAATACTTGCCTAATTGTTTTGATTGGAGGGTAGCTTTCAGGGTTATCCAATCGGGACCAAATCTGTTCCCATAAAAGCCCATTACTGTTCATATTTGAAGACTGAAGAAAGACCACATGACATGGAGTACAAAGGAGGGGGATGTAAGCCAAACAAACTGGTGCTCAGGCTACACGACACCCTAGCACGCTACAGAGGGATGCCTTTTGGGACGTCAAGCCGACGTTATTATTGCCCGCTAAGCTTCATGATTTTGGGAGACTTGAATTGAGCGTGCTCCTAGGACCTAATTATCGACTAATTCAAAACATGCAGAAACCTCTTGGAGCCCAGAACTCCTGACCTGAAAGGCCCCATGTGTGAGCCCGTAGGTTTTCTGCTCTTTCTCTGGTCCCACTTCCAGGGAGTCGAGAACAGACAGCTCACATCCAGCAGCCATGACTGAAGGTGGCCACTGAGCTCTCGGGCAAGGATAACACCTGAGTGATTGGTGCGGACTCAGCAAGGTTGAATATGATTGGTGCGGACTCAGCGAGGGTGAATATGATTGGTGCGGACTCAGCGAGGGTGAATATGATTGGTGCGGACTCAGCGAGGGTGAATAAGATTGGTGCGGACTCAGCGAGGGTGAATAAGATTGGTGCGGACTCAGCGAGGGTGAATATGATTGGTGCGGTCTCAGCGAGGGTGAATATGATTGGTGCGGACTCAGCGAGGGTGAATATGATTGGTGCGGACTAAGCAAGGGTGAATATGATTGGTGCGGAATCAGCGAGGGTGAATATGATTGGTGCGGACTCAGTGAGGGTGAATATGATTGGTGCGGCCTCAGCGAGGGTGAATATGATTGGTGCAGACTCAGCGAGGGTGAATATGATTGGTGCGGACTCAGCGAGGGTGAATATGATTGGTGCGAACTCAGCGAGGGTGAATATGATTGGTGTGGACTCAGCGAGGGTGAATATGATTGGTGTGGACTCAGTGAGGGTGAAGGTGATTGCACACTCAGGTTCTCTAAACTAGCTACACTTTGTTTCTTGATAGCTGACACTAGCCTAGATGATTTTGGACATTTTCATCTAGGGCAAAGTAAATGTATGCAAAATAGCTTCCGCAGGACCATACTGTGTATTATAGTAAATGGAAAAACATGGTAATCTTTTCACACTTCCTGACCAGTGTCTGTTATGGAGATGAGGTTGTCATCAGACAGCGACAGATTGTAACTGAATGTCTAGAATTAGAACTATATTCAACATTCAAAAAGTCTCCAGTCTCTAACTCTCTACAAACAAGGTTTCGGATACACCAACTCACCCTGCCCAATACATCCATTAGCTTCAATCCTGGCCAGCTTCTGAAGACTGAGCCTAGACAAACACCTGATCGCCTCTCCACCTCCAGGACCAAAACCTCCAAACACTACTTCCTTTCTCGGTTTAATGACCGAAATAAATCAATGGACAATTTCTAACTCAATCTATTCGAAAACAAGCAATTATAATACTTCCATAAAACATTTTTCCAGCAATTCCAGGCCAAATGTGTTTTCTCAAGCCACAGCTCACCGCAGCACGATGGTTTAAGATCCCGTCAGCACATAGTGTGCATGTTTGTGTTCATCAGACAGACGAACAACACGGTCCCAACTTCTAATAGCCCCCGCCTGGTAAATCTGTTCATTCCTCTACAGCCCAAACGATACGCAATCTAAGTTTTAAAAAACCCATCGTACCTGGAACGTTAGCTAACCCACTAGAATGCAGCCAGGCCACAGTTTCGCGCAGATCTTTTTGTTATCACGTCTAAAAGTGGAACTGTTTTACGAGGTTCTGAGATGCCAGGCGTACTACTAAAGCAGCACATTCAGGCCTGCATAACGTTACAGTGAGTTAAGCAGTGGGTTAATTTACCAAATATGTGTCTGGGTTTCAGGAGCCCAGAAATCAAACAGGTTCATTAAAGGAAAGTCGACGGGAGGTTCCAAGCCCACTGCCAGAGAACGCCATAATTACTGAAAAATGTCCCTCTGGAAACAAGAGGCATCACACGATGACCCCGGGCCTGCTGGCGGTGATGTCATAGCGGACGGCCCAGCCAAGACAACCCTCCAAGGTGCCCAAGTCAGACGGGCTATGTTGAATATCGGCAGCCCAGGACAGGCCCAGAATAACAGCACAGAACCAGCAGCATAGGGGCCCAAGATAGGAACAGGACGGCAAGTGTGAGACACACACACACAGAGAGATCAAGAGAGACATACAGAGAGAGACAGATATACCAAGAGAAACAGTCACAAAGTGACCAAGAGAGACACACAAAGAAAGACAGAGACCAAGAAACAAAACACAGACAGAGAGACCAAAAGAAACACAAAGAGAGAGAGACCAAGAGAGACACTCACACAGGGGACAAAGAGAGACACTCACACAGGGGACAAAGAGAGACACTCACACAGGGGACAAAGAGACACTCACACAGGGGACAAAGAGAGACACTCACACAGGGGACAAAGAGAGACACTCACACAGGGGACAAAGAGAGGCACTCACACAGGGGACAAAGAGAGACACACACAGAGATAGACAGGGCTCAGAACTACTCCTTTGAGAAACAGTAATTAATACCATTGATCTGATCTGCAGCGTTCGCACAGGGTCTGGGTTCTATCAACAAGTGTCAGGCACGGTGGTAACACGGAACCTTATGGTACCGACTGGCATTAGAATTTATGCTACAGTAGCTGTGCTGCTCAATTTCACTGTGCGTAATTCCCAATAAATCTCATTTAAAGTAAATCTCATATTCGGGGCATTCGTGCATGAAATCCGTCCTTTGGTTACCAAATGGTCTAGCTGGTTGCAATCCGGGTTTTTTTTCTTCTTCTTTCCATTCAAATCTCTGTTGTGGAACACCCGTAAAGAAAGGTCTTGCTCTGACGGTTTTCAGCTCAACTTACGTCTGTGGGTCTACACGGACACACACAAACGCACACACCAAAATACACACTTCTGACACCTTACAGCCGAAGAAGAAAAGGCTGCTTTCTTCTATTAGAGAAATATGCAATTATGACAGCTACTGTCCCACAGTGGGGTAGAGAACAGAGGCAGAGAGTAAGAGAACGCAAGAGAGAGAGAGGGAGAGAGAGAGTGTGAAGGAGAGAGAGAGAGAGTGAAGGAGAGAGAGAGAGAGCGAGCGAGCGGGAAAGAGGAGAAATAGTTCCTGATTTAGATCTGAGAGACTCTGGTCCTTCAGATGTCTCCATGAGCTAACCACAAGCCCAGCCTGAGCATGTGAAGTATTCTGCCCACGCTGGCACAGCCAGAGCTACTCCCTGCGCTAATAACTGCAATGTGTCAGTGACAATGCAGACACACTCTCACACGTACTCTTGTTTTCTCACACACACGGACACACGCACAAAAGCACACAAACAAGAAAGGGGAAAATCCCGACCGCAAGCCCTTAATGGGAACCGTTCATTAATGTCTAATGGCTATGGTGAGGATCTGGAGGTATGACTGATATTCTCATCATCTGGTAGCTTGCTTTTCGTATTACATTTTCATAGCTGCAAAACAACATTATTTAA
The DNA here is from genome assembly GCF_011004845.1 of Esox lucius. Classification (NCBI taxonomy): domain Eukaryota; kingdom Metazoa; phylum Chordata; class Actinopteri; order Esociformes; family Esocidae; genus Esox; species Esox lucius. The sequence continues at coordinate 29,044,283 of NC_047584.1, read as the reverse complement.
AAGCATGACAAGATGTACATTCCAACTTGAAGCCATTGAACAGTGAGAGAACATAATTCATCAACCTAAACATGGAAAATATCCCTTTGTTTTGGCTCATCAGTGCGTTAGCTTCACGATCCAGTAGTTCCACTGTATCAGCTTTATGATCCAGTAGTTCCACTGTATCAGCTATATGATCCAGTAGTTCCACTGTATCCGCTATATGATCCAGTACTTCCACTGTATCAGCTATATGATCCAGTAGTCCCACTGTATTAGCTGTAGCAGTGGTTCCCAACTCCGGTCCTCGAGTACCCTAAGCAGCACACATCTTTGTTGTAGCCCTGGACAAGCACACCCAATTCAACTCAATGCAAGCCTGATAATTAATTGACAAGTTGAATAAACTGTGCTTGACAGGGGCTACAATGAAAATGTGTACTGTTGGGGGTACTTGAGGACTGTGGTTGGGAACCACTGAGCTATAGGATCCACTAGTTCCAATGTATTAGCTATATGATCAACTAGTTCCACTATACGTGATATATATGATCAACTAGTTCCACTGTACGTGATATACATGATCAACAAGTTCCACTGTACGTGATATATATGATCAACTAGTCCCACTGTACGTGATATACACTCACCTAAAGGATTATTAGGAACACCATACTAATACTGTGTTTGACCCCCTTTCGCCTTCAGAACTGCCTTAATTCTACGTGGCATTGATTCAACAAGGTGCTGAAAGCATTCTTTAGAAATGTTGGCCCATATTGATAGGATAGCATCTCGCAGTTGATGGAGATTTGTGGGATGCACAACCAATGCACGAAGCTCCCGTTCCCCCACATCCCAAAGATGCTCTATTGGGTTGAGATCTGGTGACTGTGGGGGCCATTTCAGTACAGTGAACTCATTGTTCAAGAAACCAATTTGAAATGATTCAAGCTTTGTGACATGGTGCATTATACTGCTGGAAGTAGCCATCAGAGGATGGGCACATGGTGGTCATAAAGGGGTGGACATGGTCAGAAACAATGCTCACGAAGGCCATGGCATTTAAACGATGCCCAATTGGCACTAAGGGGCCTAAGTGTGCCAAGAAAACATCCCCCACACCATTACACCACCACCACCAGCCTGCACAGTGGTAACAAGGCATGATGGATCCATGTTCTCATTCTGTTTACGCCAAATTCTGACTCTACCATCTGAATGTCCCAACAGAAATCGAGAATCATCAGACCAGGCAACAATCTTCCAGTCTTCAACTGTCCAATTTTGGTGAGCTTGTGCAAATTGTAGCCTCTTTTTCCTATTTGTAGTGGAGATGAGTGGCACCCGATGGGGTCTTCTGCTGTTGTAGCCCATTCGCCTCAAGGTTGTGCGTGTTGTGGCTTCACAAATACTTTGCTGCATACCTCGGTTGTAACGAGTGGTTATTTCAGTCAAAGTTGCTCGTCTGTCAGCTTGAATCAGTCGGCCCATTCTCCTCTGACCTCTAGCATCAACAAGGCATTTTCGCCCACAGGACTGCCGCATACTGGATGTTTTTCCCTTTTCACACCATTCTTTGTAAACCCTAGAAATGGTTGTGTGTGAAAATCCCATTCTGACATTCAGTTTGGAGTTCAGGAGATTGTCTGGACCAGGACCATACCCCTAAATGCATTGAAGCAACTGCCATGTGATTGGTTGATTAGATAATTGATTATGAGGTGTTCCTCATAATCCTTTAGGTGAGTGTATATGATCAACTAGTTCCACTGCACGTGATATGATCAACTAGTTCCACTGCACGTGATTTATATGATCAACTAGTTCCACTGCACGTGATTTATATGATCAACTAGTTCCACTGTACGTGATTTATATGATCAACTAGTTCCACTGTACGTGATTTATATGATCAACTAGTTCCACTGTACGTGATTTATATGATCAACTAGTTCCACTGTACGTGATTTATATGATCAACTAGTTCCACTGTACGTGATTTATATGATCAACTAGTTCCACTGTACGTGATATATATGATCAACTAGTTCCACTGTACGTGATTTATATGATCAACTAGTTCCACTGTACGTGATTTATATGATCAACTAGTTCCACTGTACGTGATTTATATGATCAACTAGTTCCACTGTACGTGATTTATATGATCAACTAGTTCCACTGTATGGAAGTGGTGACTGGGGCTATTATGACACACTAAGTGCAATGGTCAGCTACAGTTGTACTGAATGTACTGCTGTGTTCTCTTTTAGAGTCCAAATCTAAATTTTTTGCCAGGAGCACTCATCTACACAAACATGCACTACATCAAATCAAGCGTTTGATCAAGTGAACAGGAAAACAATGAAAGTCTCTCATTGGCCCTACTCAACAGTGCATTACCCAATCAAAGGAAGGTATGTTTAATTGGTCACGTTCACATACTAGTAGATGCTGGAGTAGGTGCAGCTAAATGCGGTTGTGGCAACCTAAAACAATGCATTCGCTAAAATAAATATTTAATAAATAATGTTACTGGATATAAAATAAGGAAGGGAATAGTCACAATAGCACAATATTTTTAATTTTTTTACAATTTGTAAAATCTGTTAAGAGGATATCTATGAACGGGAAGTCTTATACAGTGTTGACAATGTGGACGGTACAACAGCATTCAAGTGTGTGTGTGTGTGTGTGTGTGTGTGCGTGCGCGCATTTGTGCGTGAGCAAGAGAAAGCATGAGAGAGTCTGTGTCCATGCTGAGTGTGTGTTAATGAGCTGGAGGGTGAATTAGTGTGTAAGAGAGCAGAATGGGGGCGCAGGGCAGATCACAGTGCCGGGGAAACCAGCAGTCAGTAGAGCAGTCAGATGCCCTGGTATTCAGTCAGATGCCCTGGTATTCGGTCAGATGACTCTCCTGAACCCCCCGCGTCAGTCATGGAAGCAGCGTGGCTATGTGAGATACATAATCTTCAGGGCCCACGTGTGGACTAAAAGTCCCGCAGGCAGACAGCGTGTTTCCTGGCTAAAGATAGCAAGCAAGGCATACAAGATTCAAGCTACATGTATGTGAGGCCTACTTCAACCACATGTCGATACTGCCGAAATAACTTTAAAAATGACCAAAGACATTCGAAATATTCATTTATTAGACACAAAATATGAAAATAAAGCGATTAAACCTTTAACCTAGCCAAGGAGCCAAACAAACGTTATTCACAGAGGTAAAGATGGCGGCATTGCCCCTGCCGCGTTATGTTATTGGTTCCACAAAAGAGACAAACTGTTTTTGACAATTAATCTGTAATATTTCTGAGCCCAACAAGACTTTGAAAAAGTCTTTATAGAATGAGACCCTGCTAGAGCGGTAACAAGTGATTACAAAGTGACTCCCAAATAGAGCAGTATCAAGTCACTACAGAGCGAGTCCTTCCAGAGCGGTACCAAGTCTCCACAGAGCAACTCCTAACAGAGCGGTACCGAGTCTCTACAGAGCAACTCCTCCCAGAGCGGTACCGAGTCTCTACAGAGCAACTCCTCCCAGAGCGGTACCGAGTCTCTACAGAGCAACTCCTCCCAGAGCGGTACCGAGTCTCTACAGAGCAACTCCTCCCAGAGCGGTACCGAGTCTCTACAGAGCAACTCCTCCCAGAGCGGTACCGAGTCTCTACAGAGCAACTCCTCCCAGAGCGGTACCGAGTCTCTACAGAGCAACTCCTCCCAGAGCGGTACCGAGTCTCTACAGAGCAACTCCTCCCAGAGCGGTACCAAGTCTCTACAGAGCGGTACCAAGTCTCTACAGAGCAACTCCTCCCAGAGCGGTACCGAGTCTCTACAGAGCAACTCCTCCCAGAGCGGTACCGAATCTCTACAGAGCAACTCCTCCCAGAGCGGTACCGAGTCTCTGCAGAGCAACTCCTCCCAGAGTGGTACCAGAGAACAGAGGCTATCACCCCCAGAGGGAGGAGGGCCGGAGAAAGGTCGATGGGTCTCTGTGTTGGTAAGAATTCCAATGGCAAATAAACTTGAACAGGGTGTCTGCGGACTTCACCCCCCCACCACTCCCCCCACCACTCCCCCCACAACTCCCTCCACCACTACCCCCACCACCCCCCCACACACACCCCTTAGCAGGGCGGCGTCGTTCTCTGGTAATGTAAAGCCCGCTGAGGGAGGTTCAGCACGCCAGACGACTCCAACAGGTCCGTGCAGTTTGCCTCTTAGAGACCAAAATGTGTCAAGTACTGTAAATATAAATCCAGCTATCCGGGGTCAAAATCACTGACACCTACTTGAACCTGGGTCGGGCGCGCGCTGCCTCACCGGGGTAATCTCCCGTGCATCCTCCTCTAGCTGTCACACAATACAACCTTTCTTCAGCTCAGGCATGTTATTGTCTTTATCAGTATAATCAGATGAGACAGGTTTCCTGTCTTCATAATGTTTTGGATGAATCATGCATTACACAGTAATCCAATAGAGGCCTGCTGCCGGCTAGCAGCCAGGGGGTTGTCCTTGTATCTCCCCGGACGGGCCCGCAGCGAGGCGAGGCGGCGCAGCGGAGCACAGGGAGAACACCCTGCTCCTCGACAGGCCCGCAGCGAGGCGAGGCGGAGCAGCGGAGCACAGGGAGAACACCCTGCTCCTCGACAGGCCCGCAGCGAGGCGGCGCAGCGGAGCACAGGGAGGAGAACACCCCGCTCCTCGACAGGCCCGCAGCGAGGCGGCGCAGCGGAGCACAGGGAGGAGAACACCCCGCTCCTCGACAGGCCCGCAGCGAGGCGGCGCAGCGGAGCACAGGGAGGAGAACACCCCGCTCCTCGGCAGGCCCGCAGCGAGGCGGCGCAGCGGAGCACAGGGAGGAGAACACCCCGCTCCTCGGCAGGCCCGCAGCGAGGCGGCGCAGCGGAGCACAGGGAGGAGAACACCCCGCTCCTCGGCAGGCCCGCAGCGAGGCGGCGCAGCGGAGCACAGGGAGGAGAACACCCCGCTCCTCGGCAGGCCCGCAGCGAGGTGGCGCAGCGGAGCACAGGGAGGAGAACACCCCGCTCCTCGACAGGCCCGCAGCGAGGCGGCGCAGCGGAGCACAGGGAGGAGAACACCCCGCTCCTCGGCCCGTCAGCTGGAAACTACAAGGCTCTCAGACGTTTGCAAAAGATTAAAGCAATTACAACGTAATTATAACACATGTAAATTCTTACCATGTTGGTCATTTTAAGAAGCAATGTGGTCAGTGTCAAACAGGCGATACACTTCTCGGAGCATTCAATGTTTATTATCTTTTCAGCTAACCATATGCCTCCAGAATCCCCTCTTCTCCTTCTCTCCCACCATGAAGAAAAGAGTGACATGTTGTGTAATTATTCATAGTACATTTTTCTACTCCTACCCCAACCCTGCCCGGCACACACACGCATCACAGAACAGGGAAGGCCCAGATGTAAGCAAACGCTAGCCCTCCACACCCACGATCTCTGAGGCGAAGTGGATCCCGACACTCAAAACAATACATCAACAAGCCAAGGACAGGAAAGCTCCATTTGAGAAACAAAATCCCCCTTCTCATCGGAGAACGCACCAAACAATTCCAAATTAGCGGGAGGAAAACCTCTGCTTTATATATCGAGTAGCAGCCACGGCGGCTTTCTGTACAAGCAGTGTAAGGTCGACAGGTTGGAGGATTGCAATAAAACACGCCACGCCTTATATGGTGATCATTTCTACAATAAGAGTGGAGCGGTTCAGGAGGTCACAGGTTGAGGGTCTAAACAGAGACCGGGACATCGAATCCAGACCACCCACAGGTTGTGTAACACTGCGCCACACAAACCCACCTTTCTTCACAGAGGAACTGATTCCAAGGCTGGCGGAGGCTGTGCTACCAGCCTTAAAGGCACACTCCACAAAACCCCGTCTTTGTACACAGTAAACAGTATTTGGACTATAATTTTTTTTAATGTGCCCCCTGCCCCCCCCTGCCCCCCCCCTGCCCCCCCCCCCCCCCTTTCTTTATTAACAGACAGAAATCGGGCCCAGGGAACTATCGATGGAGCTCAGTCAGACCGCCGGTCTGTTTTACAAAACACCCGGCCTTTACTCAGATGAACCTCAGTGTAACCCAAACCCAGTCTAACATCAGACGTGCAGAATACAGGACCCCTTACCCAAAACGCACAGGATGGCCATTCAACCGCAGAGTGACCAGAGTCAGTCAGTTAAAACGTGGCCGAGGTACTTCTGACCCACGGTGCCACAGCAGGCCTGCCCATGCTAACAAAGGCAACATGGATCCAGCCCAGTACAATTGGTATCATCACTCTGCTGAATTAAGGTAAGCAACACAGAACTTGAGTCCAAAGAACAGCCATGCTGATTCAAGCCAATTATGCCATACCACTGGGAAGGCTGCCAGCCACAACAAACTTCCCATCAGTTAACCAGTCAAACTGGCAGGGCTAGAGGTTCCAGGCTTATTAATTTCATTCTATTGTATCCATGTATGGTGAGCGTTAAGTGGTAAGCACACCTCTCGGAGCGATGAATTGTGTAAAGATGTCTAATAAAGGCCAATAGACTACGGCGCCATATATCCATTAGCAGAAGATCTCCAGGAGTTGTAGACGACGACCGTCCTCAAGTCAGCTCTCATTTTCACCTGACTGACGACCAGTTACTTTGATGACTTCGCTGAGTAAATAAATCTGTGTGTGTGTGTGTGTGTGCATGCGTGTAGGCTGGTAGGCGGATTTAGACCTGTGTTTTCCCACTGTCTCCATGTGTGATCTGGTGAGTGTGTGAGGGAATGCAGGGAGCAGCAAGGTCACGGTGCAGCTACAGTGGTGTGTGTGTGTGTTTTCAAACATGTTTCTGCCAGCGTGACGTTCCAGACAAGTTTACCTGAAGGCACAGCCTCTGCAAACACATCGGCTTCCTCCCCTCACACCTCACACAGAGTCTGTTGTTCCTCACAGAGGGGTCAAAGGTCGGCCTGAAGCCCCCAGAGTCAGAGATGTCAACCTTTATAATGTCCCCGCCATGACACGGCCCACACGGTCCTTCAGGACAGGATTTAGCAGCTGAAAGACGTTGAGTATTAAACAAAACGTCTAAATCGGCCTCCTTCTCCCTCCTTAACAGAAGAAAAGGCCCGGCGCAGAACTAGAATCCACCCCCCTTATCCTTTCTCCCTTTTTCTCCTCCTCCTCCTCTCGTCGTCCTCTTCGATAAAAGCCCCAGTGCAGTGCTGTGCTGTCCTCCTCACTGCCTTCTGATCACAAGGCATTATGGGGGAATCTCTGTAAGCCATTTGCTCTCAGCAAGCTGCCGAATCAAAGGCAAGATTTCCGGACGGCACTGGGACAGAGATTACTCAGTTAGAGCAAACTGATTACACACTTCCACAGGCTGTTTTCTCTTACAGGCTCTGCTCCTGCCTGTCTGTCTGTCTGCCTGTCCGCCATTCTGTCTGTCTGCCCGCCCGCCTGTCTGTCTGCCTGTGAGCACAGTGTGAGCAGTAAGTGATTTGACTAGGAAGGGAACTTTTCTGACACGGCCCTGAGCGACACAAATGGCACCCAATCCATTCCAGATTTGATAGGGTGCCATCCCAGACAGACAGACACATACGGCTAACAGTATGATGGATTTGAACAGTGAGATCTGATGGTGCCCTCCTAAAACATATGAGAAACGAGAGGGACAGAGCACTCAGCCCAGCCAGGCCAGGCCCATTGCAGAACCTCTGTCTCTGGCTGGGTAATCACAGGGTTGTGGCTTTAACTCCTGGGTGGGAAACCACAGATGGTAGAATGGTAGCATCCATCCATCCAGAGGGAAGCTGTTCCCGGCATGATCCAATAACAGGCAGGAAGGCGGCAGGCTGCGAGGAAACTCGAGTTACTACAGTAGAAACTAGGATCCTGGAGAGCAACGGAATAACCTTCCCAAAACCGTTTGTTCTTCAGTGACTCACACTGTACATCAGTGACCGCATTCATTAAGTAACTGTACAGAAAGAGGAGAGGGGATAAATGAGCCAATCAGAAGCTCAGGATGTTTAGGTTGTCGTGATGATATGAGGCCATGATTGGACATTCAGCCAGGACACAGAGGTTAACACTCCTAGCCTTACAATGAGTACCATGGGAGCCTTAGTGATCAAAAGACAACATACTTGCACACTGCAATCTCCCTTTCACTGCCCTGGGGGCACTGCCATCTCCTTAGACCAGACCAAGGAGTGCCCCCTATTGGCCCTCCAATACCACTTTAACCAGCATAAGTTCTACCATCCAGGGACCGTCCAGAACCGCCCAGGGACCTCCCAGGGACCGCCCAGGGACCGACGAGGATCGACCAGGGACCGACCAGGGTCTGACCAGGAACATCTAGGACCATCCAGGCCCGACCAGGACCATCCAGGACCGACCAGGGATTGACCAGGACCATCCAGGTACCAAACAGGACAATCCAGGGACCGACCAGGACCATCCAGGGACAGACCAGGGCCATCCAGGGACAGACCAGGGCCATCTAGGGACTGACCAGGGCCATCTAGGGACTGACCAGGGCCATCTAGGGTCTGACCAGGACCATCCAGAACTGACCAGGGTCTGACCAGGACCGACCAGGGCCTGACCAGGGCCTGACCAGGACCGACCAGGCCCGACCAGGACCATCCAGGACCGACCAGGGATAGACCAGGACCATCCAGGTACCAACCAGGACAATCCAGGGACCGACCAGGACCATCCAGGGACAGACCAGGGCCATCTAGGGACTGACCAGGGCCATCTAGGGACTGACCAGGGCCATCTAGGGACTGACCAGGGCCATCTAGGGACTGACCAGGGCCTGACCAGGACTGACCAGGGCCTGACCAGGACTGACCAGGGCCTGACCAGGACTGACCAGGGCCTGACCAGGACTGACCAGGACCGACCAGGACCGACCCCGCTCAGCGAGTCAGCAGTGGGGTGCAGTGTGGTGGCCTTTGAAGGGGGTAACTGTTTAAAAATATGTCAAAAGTTGTCCAACCATGGCCTCAGGACTGAACAGGAATGACCAAGACCATCCAGGACCGACCAGGACCATCCAGGACCATCCAGGGACTGACCAGGACCATCCAGAACCGACCAGGACCGACCAGGACCGACACCGCTCAGCGAGTCAGCAATGGCGTGCAGTGTGCTGGTCTTCGAAGGGGGTAACTGTTTAAAAATGTGTCAAAAGTTTACGACAGATGGGTATTAAGTGTACTTCAGTACTTCATCAGTACATCAACGACAACAAAGGGCTCATAGCAGTAGAGGAGAATCAAGAGTAAAATAGCAGACTTGAGTAAAAAAAGTTTTAACTCCAAGGGTGCTCTAATTCACATGTATTATCCATTATTTAGAAGCAGTGAGGTTTTGGGAAGAGGGAGAGAGGCACTAAAAATAGTTTAGAAGGAATCTTGATTTCGCGGCAGAAGAAAGGCCTGGTGGTGAACGGGTGCCAAACCAGCAAGTCTCAGAGGGGAGGGAAAGAGGGAGGGGCCTCTCCAAATCATCTGGAGGCAGAGCATCAATCAGAACGTCCGCATCAGGAGCTAATCCAGTGACGGCAGTAAAACTGAACAGATCAAGCAGCGACGTCGAGCCAAACCGAGCCAAAACCCCCTCCTCTGGAAAACCAAGACTTATCTCTGGCTTGTAAAAGAAAACCTTAGAAGAGTGAGAGAGAAAGCCTGAGAGAAGGAAGAGAAAGGGAAAACGGGAGTGGAGTGAAGAAAGCCAGGAGGGGAGGGGGGAGAAAGAGATAGAAGAAGGGAGGAGGGAGGAGTAAAACAGAGAGGAGATGAGAGGGGAGAGGAGGAGGGAAAGAGAGAAAGGAGAGAAGTCTCTCTCAATATCTGCTGATTCTACCTCATCTTAACATCTGGTCCAGCTTAAGAGTCCCCAATTTCATTACATTACATGACTGCTGCTAGCTGTGAACTCTTTAATTAAGCATAGAGAGAGGGGAAGCCCCTGCCAAGTACCCCTCATTGCTCCATGTGGCTACAACCAACCAGCTAGCTACTAATAAAGCTAGGTCACGTCCCAAACGGTGCCCTACTCCCTTCGGGGGGCCTGGTCAAAAGTAGAACACTATGCAGGGAGGGTTCTGGTTGGGACGCGGCCCTAGACTCCACCACAACATCTTGGAGAATTCTCTCTCCTTGTCGCAAGATGTTTTCTGTCCGTTTAACTGGAGAAAGTGTTAAGCTTGAAGCCAGATGACGGTGTGGGGGGGGGGGGGGGGTGTACTACGGGGATGATGGGTTGGTCTTGTGGGCAAGACACCTTTTGATGTTTTATACAACCTCAAGAAGCTGTGGTGCGAAAAAAGCTAAACGGACAGGCACCGCATCACGAAACGGATCGGGAGTGAGCTCGTCCACCACACATACCCAGGCTTCAAACCACTTCTTAGAGAATCTGGCCCCTCGGCAGGAAAGAGGTTTTAGGTGCATTGGGTACTGTTCAGATAAAGAGGTTTTAGGTGCATTGGGTACTGTTCAGATAAAGAGGTTTTAGGTGCATTGGGTACTGTTCAGATAAAGAGGTTTTAGGTGCATTGGGTACTGTTCAGATAAAGAGGTTTTAGGTGCATTGGGTACCGTTCAGATAAAGAGGTTTTAGGTGCATTGGGTACTGTTCAGATAAAGAGGTTTTAGGTGCATTGGGTACTGTTCAGATAAAGAGGTTTTAGGTGCATTGGGTACCGTTCAGATAAAGAGGTTTTAGGTGCATTGGGTACCGTTCAGATAAAGAGGTTTTAGGTGCATTGGGTACCGTTCAGATAAAGAGGTTTTAGGTGCATTGGGTACTGTTCAGATAAAGAGGTTTTAGGTGCATTGGGTACTGTTCAGATAAAGAGGTTTTAGGTGCATTGGGTACTGTTCAGATAAAGAAGTTTTAGGTGCATTGGGTACTGTTCAGATAAAGAAGTTTTAGGTGCATTGGGTACTGTTCAGATAAAGCTCACTGCTCTTTAAAGAGGTTAGATAGCAGCACAACTATAAGAGGGGACATCCTATGTCCTTGACAGTACTGTTGCAGTGGAATACTCCCACAGGAACAGGATCTGAAGATTTACACCATAATGGGGCATGAAATGAGGTTGCAGAAAAGTGAAATAACATGGGATATAATTGCGTGTTTTTAGATTGAGAAGTTGCATGTTCTCAGTGAATTCCTCACCAAAAGGCTTGTGCATTCATGCAGGTAAACTTTCAGCAACAAAATAAAACTGTCCTATTAAGATGATAGAACATGCAGTAACAACAGACCTAACTGGATGAACATGTCATATTGTAGTAACAACAGAAATAACTGGATGAACACGTCATAATGTAGTAACAACAGAACTAACTGGATGAACACGTCATAATGTAGTAACAACAGAACTAACTGGATGAACACGTCATAATGTAGTAACAACAGAACTAACTGAACGAACATGTCATAATGTAGTAACAACAGAACTAACTGGATGAACACGTCATAATGTAGTAACAACAGAACTAACTGGATGAACACGTCATAATGTAGTAACAACAGAACTAACTGAACGAACATGTCATAATGTAGTAACAACAGAACTAACTGGACTAACAAGTCAATGTAGTTACAACAAAAACTTGTTTGCCATGTGATTCTAGTCAATCTGGATGTTGAAGAACACCCTCAACAGTTGACGAACACTGGCCACAAATTGCTCTTCGATGACTTGTTACAGCTACAGACTGCTGTTCGAACAGCCTCCCCACAGAGGATATTAAGAAATACATTTCCCATGATCCCCAGGGGAGCCTAGCATGAAATCAAATGTCAGATGCAGAGCAGTTTAATCTCTGCAATAGTCAAAGTCCATTTTAGGATTTAATTTACACTGGGCTCAGATCAGACAGATAAAGCTTACTGCATGTAAAAATGCCAAGGACAAGTAGTGCTCGTTGACAAAGGGCTTTCAGAACAGCATACGACAGACTCCTCCAAAATCTGAAGGGTCACAGAAACAAATGTGCGTCTATGTGATCAACCAGCTGTTGGTACCCAGTGAACACAAACACAGATAACAAATGTACCTAAAAAGCATCCCATTACCTATACAGTGCAATACCTCTGACCAGGACAATATGAGCCTAATAGTTCATTACATATTATCAGAAACCACAAAGGGTGGCGTGGTCTCAGGAGGACCTCACAATGACAATGATAATGTTGTCATGGTCTCAGGAGGACCTCACAATGACAATGATAATGTTGTCATGGTCTCAGGAGGACCTCACAATGACAATGATAATGTTGTCATGGTCTCAGGAGGACCTCACACTGACAATGATAATGTTGTCATGGTCTCAGGAGGACCTCACAATGACAATGATAATGTTGTCATGGTCTCAGGAGGACCTCACACTGACAATGATAATGTTGTCATGGTCTCAGGAGGACCTCACACTGACAATGATAATGCTGTCATGGTCTCAGGAGGACCTCACAATGACAATGATAATGTACTTCATATTTGAGAGACTAAATCACACAGCCCAGATTCAACAGGACAATCCTTGAAGAAATGAATGGGGGATCTAGTTCCTAATACTGGAAGCATAAAACATAAAAAAAAAAGATTTAGAAATCGATCCAAATGTTTATTCCCAAAGTTGGTTTTAGTCCTGGTTTTAAAATCGTTTCATGACTTTCCACAAGATATTTGCTGCAATAAGGATTCCCGCAGTAATCTAGCCAAGCAGAAAAAGACAGGCAGACACGTTCTGGAGAAACGTACGCCAGCTCTTTACAGGATACACACAGACCTTTCCTAAATGCCTGTTCCGTACAACCCACGACTTCTGACCAGGGCCTCGTTGAGGGGACTATTTAGAGGGCACTAGAGAGATTAGGTCACTGTGGTTGTACCAACAACATTGGCTCAGCACTATAACAGGATGGCTACATCAACATCGTCAACACGACTTCAAATCACTGTCTATAAATGGACGTCCTCCCTCCGCTAGTTGAAACTAACTGTCTACTAGCTGACAACAATGTTCTGGTTGATATAGTTCTGCACCAGAAGTCCTCATTAAAAGCCATTTCCAGTAATTACACTGTCAGCAGGCGCTGTAATCTAAAACCACTCCTTAACGGCCACATTCACTCACATTCACTCACATTCACTAGCCAGTGGAAACAAGAATTCATTCACTCCCTTCTCCGGTCCTCCTCTTACTCCTCTCTCTGTCCCCTCTCGCTCTCCCCCTCTCCTCTCACTCCTCTCTCCTTCCCCTCTCGCTCTCCCCCTCTCCTCCCCTTTACCACCACCACCTCCGGCATCCTCCACATCGCCTCCCTTCTAGCACCACCACCCTCTCACCCTCCCTCTGTCTCCACCAAACAGATGGGCTCTGACAGACTATTTACATATACTTCCTAATATTACCCATCTCCCTCTCTCCCCCCCTCTTTTATCCCCTCTCCCATTTTCTTACTTTCTCTCTCACCCAATCCTCATTTACCACCCCCTCTGTCCATGTCTCTCTCTCACACTAAGAGGCTATTTGAATACACTTTCTAATATTACCCAGTTCCTCTCTGGTCGTCGTCCCAAATGGCAGTCTTTTCTCTACTTAGTGCACTAGTTTTAACCAGGGGGCCCACAAAAGAAGTGCACTAGAAAAGGAATAGTGTGCTATTTTGGAGGTGGCTCCTTTCCGTCCGAAGGGAACAGAAACATTAAGAGCTCCAATAATTCCCCCTGAAATTACACAATCCTCAACAATCCTTAATGAACTTCAAAAGGACTGTGGATGTTTTTACAGTCCGGTCCTCTGGGCGTGATGGTAATTATGAAAACAAACCATATTAATGATATCATTTATCATTTCCACACTTCAGAGTCGAGCGCAGGCACCGGAGCCCAAAAAACAAGTTTCCACACACACACACATAAACTAAACTAAAACACTAATCTACTGAACGTAGGTGTAAGAGTTTCCACCCGGAGACAGACTGCTGAATTCTGTCATTCTTCAAATAAAGAAGCGTGTTACAGCAAAGCAGTAGGCCGGCTGTCTAAGTTTAACCCCAAAGTAGTGCGACCTCCCTGCTACTCATGCCCTATTCCCTATATAGTACGCTACTTAGCAAAGGCCCCCGGTCAAATGTAGTGCGCTACAGAGGGAACAGAGTGCCTCTTGGGGACACGATCACCAGCTTTCCACCCCCGGAGATTGAGGACAGCCGGCCGGCCAGTAGGAAGCCCCTACCGGCAGTCAGTGGGAGACCTGCTGTCCACCGGGCGAGCCAAGGGGAACTGTGCTCGGGTGTGGGGGGGCGAATGAGCGGTTACATTTACAATGTAATAAATGACAAGAAAAATCTCCCCAACGGCCAAGATGAAAAGGATGTCCGTCTTCTGGATGTCAGAGCTGGGGGTTCTGTGAGGCGGGGGGCTCTGTAAGGCGGGGGGGCTCTGTGAGGCGGGTGGCTCGGCTGGGGGGGGGGGGGGCTCTGTGAGGCGGGGGGCTCGGCCCGGGGGGGGCTCTGTGAGGCGGGGCAGGGGGCTCGGTGAGGCGGGGGGCACGTTGAGGCAGGGTCTCTGCGAGGCGGGGGGTTCTGCGAGGCAGGAGGCACAATGAGGCGGGGGCTCGGTGAGGCGGGGGCTCTGGGAGGCGGGGGCTCGGTGAGGCGGGGGCACGTTGAGGCGGGGGCTCGGTGACGCGGGGGCTCGGTGAGGCGGGGGCTCGGTGAGGCGGGGGCACGTTGAGGCGGGGGCTCGGTGACGCGGGGGCACGTTGAGGCGGGGGCTCGGTGAGGCGGGGGCTCGGTGAGGCGGGGGCCCAGCAAGCTTCCTCCCTCACACGGATAGAAGAGAGAAGTGCACCACGGCTTCGCTGACGGCTCATTTACATTCCTTCAGTTGCCTAGAAGGACTTCTGTTGGGGAGTCTGGCTTGGCTCCAAATTGTGTCTCCTGGGTGTGCATACCACCGAATAATTTGTCCAAACGTCATTTGCAATTTTCCAAAAATCCTTTCTTGACTGGGGGAACCTTTTGAAAACATCTGTAACAAATACTTGTTTTCAGAGTGGTAGTACATGAGAGTGTATTACCCAGCTACCCCGTGACCTGGAGCTGTGTGCCGAGCATAAAAACAACTTGGAGTTTCCATAGGCCTGGAAATGTGATCGGTGCAGCAGTAGCCTTCTGCATAGTATGATATTTACCATTAGTTCTGGGCTCCTCAAGCTCATGTGTTACAAATCTTTAGCCTGCAGTCTATATAATTAGGTGTAATTGACTTCCCTTGCAATGTGTTTCTACTGACGGGGACATCTGGCCTTGAGACTTCCACCTCTCCTCATGCAGGCCTTGTCCGTGGCCCAACTAGCGTCCTGTTCCCTTCGTAGGGCTCACTGGCCCATAGGGCTGAGGTCAGACGTAGTGCACTTTAATTGGGAATAGGGTGCTTGTTGGGATGGAGGGCAGCTCTGTGCTCCCTACTCATTTTTCTCCTTGGCAACAGCATGGGTGGCATATCACAGGTACAACCAGAACTCCTCTGCACAAATAAATCTCACAGAAATGTCTTTCATGCTCCGTCCTCCGATATGAAAATATTTATAATCAAACCTAAATAAAATAATATAAATATTTATCTTGGCGTAATCGTTTTCAGATTTGGTTTCGGCGCTGCTATGTTTCCCGGCTGATCAACCTGAAAGGACATAATCACGGCTCCTTGTCAAACGTGAAGCTTGAGCTGCTTTGCCGAGCGGAGCAGGACAGGCTGGACAGGACACATCCGCGACGTTTCTGGGTTCCGTCGGACCGCGAGGTACTGTGTTCCCTTCGTATGGTACTAGTTTACAAGGCTCTGATCAAACACAGTGGAGGCAGTAAGGGGCATTTGGGGGCAAACATTAATTCAATAAGGGGCCTGGTCAATTTCCAATAGGCAGCTATACAGTGGATTTACATGCCAAAGAATCACCACGGTTCAATGATAAAAATACCAGTGGTGGATTTAATCTAACCAGCAGAAATAACTGGGGGAGCTCTCCGAATAGTTAGGGTCACCGGCTATCGGACAGCTTTCTTAGGAGAAAAGTCAGAGTCAGACAAAGACGACCATTTTTAAAGCAGCCAATCACAGCTGATTTGTCTACCTTAAGCCAAGACCTGACTGGTGCAAAAAGCCGGGGACATTTCTCAATGACTTAAAAGAGCATTGGAAGGCTGTTTCATTCCGGTAGCGTGACTAGCATGGAAATGCTTTCATCTTACAGTTCCCCAATGTACCCTTCATTGAAGTGCTCTTTTAAAGTAGTGGCCAACGCCTGTTTCTTTCCCTAAGAGCTTTTTGGAAATACAGTAAGATGAGAGAATAACAAGGCACTGTACAGCGACAATGACATAATTCAACACTGCTCTAAAAACAACCCATGATTTATTTGCTTTTGGTTTCTTTGTTTTGTTTTCGTATTTTCTTTCGGGGCATTCCTCTAGCCAGACTTTTCCAAAATAATTAAGCATTAATCAAGAAGGTAAAAGCTTCTGCTACTGAGCCCAAGTAACCAACTCTTAAGACCATGTGTGGGTGCTGGTGGGGGCGGCCCTGGTAATAGTAGCAGTGGTTGTGGTCGTAGCATTAGTGGTGGTGTGGAGGCAGTGGTGATCGTAGTGGTAGTGGAGGTAGTGGTTGTAGTGGTGATAGTAGAGGTGATTGAAGTGGTACTGGTGGTGATGGCAGTAGTGATAGTAGTGGTAGTAGTGGTAGTGGTGGTGATAGTAGAGGTGATAGCAGTGGTAGTGGTGGTGACAGTAATGGTGATAGATGTGGTGAAAGAAGTGGTAGTGGTGGTAGTAGTGGTGATAGTGGTGGTAGTAGTAGTGGTGATAGTAGTAGTGGTAGTAGTGGTGGTGGTGGTGGCGATAGTAGTAGTGGAAGTAGTGGTGGTGGTGGCGATAGTAGTAGTGGTAGTAGTGGTAGTGGTGGCGATAGTAGTAGTGGTAGTAGTGGTGGTGGTGGTGGCGATAGTAGTAGTGGTAGTAGTGGTAGTGGTGGCGATAGTAGTAGTGGAAGTAGTGGTGGTGGTGGTGGCGATAGTAGTAGTGGAAGTAGTGGTGGTGGTGGCGATAGTAGTAGTGGTAGTAGTGGTAGTAGTGGCGATAGTAGTAGTGGTAGTAGTGGTGGTGGTGGCGATAGTAGTAGTGGTAGTAGTGGTGGTGGTGGCGATAGTAGTAGTGGTAGTAGTGGCGATAGTAGTAGTGGTAGTAGTGGTAGTAGTGGTAGTAGTGGCGATAGTAGTAGTGGTAGTAGTGGTGGTGGTGGCGATAGTAGTAGTGGTAGTAGTGGTGGTGGTGGCGATAGTAGTAGTGGTAGTAGTGGTAGTAGTGGCGATAGTAGTAGTGGTAGTAGTGGTAGTAGTGGCGATAGTAGTAGTGGTAGTAGTGGTAGTAGTGGCGATAGTAGTAGTGGTAGTGGTGGTGGTGGTGGCGATAGTAGTAGTGGTAGTAGTGGTAGTAGTGGCGATAGTAGTAGTGGTAGTAGTGGTAGTAGTGGCGATAGTAGTAGTGGTAGTGGTGGTGGTGGTGGCGATAGTAGTAGTGGTAGTAGTGGTAGTAGTGGCGATAGTAGTAGTGGTAGTAGTGGTAGTAGTGGCGATAGTAGTAGTGGTAGTGGTGGTGGTGGTGGCGATAGTAGTAGTGGTAGTAGTGGTAGTAGTGGCGATAGTAGTAGTGGTAGTAGTGGTGGTGGTGGAGGTAGAACACATTTTTCTAAGACATTCCATGAGTTTTTCCAGGGCATTCATGACCATACATACTCTGATTTTGTTCTACACAGCCTCACTAACACTAATACTGAGGCAGGCTTTGATTTCCATCGGCTTCAACCTGCTGCTCTGAGACACTGTGGCTAATCTCTACTAACGTTGGCTCATAAGACACGAAAACCTCTGAATTGCAGATGCAGACCTTTGGATTTAGGCAGCCATTCTAGAAACCAAGTGTCCAATTAGACCAAATGAGTGCACCCCAGCCTGAGAGCCCAAGCCACCTTGGGCAAAGCATGAGGCACGAGCCGAGGACTGGACCACAGGCAGAACAGAGGGGTTTCTGGGTAGGGGGGTCCGAAAAGGTGACAGAAACTATGAAACCCACCAAACTATCTGAACTATGTACGTCCCTGTGGGTCAATAATGCACGGGTTAAGTTTTGAACTTGGCTCAGTAATGAGCCCACATCAGATGTTGACGAACCAACGACTTTCAGGGTTCGCAGCAACCTGTTCTAAGGCTCACAGGTGCAACCATGCACCATCACACCTGCTGAGGCACACGCCACGCTGCCTGCGCAGCCAGAGCGGTACCAACCTGCACGCCATCCTTCAGCTTGAGGATGCATTCCATGGTGTTGATGGTGATGACCACGGCCTCCGAGCCCAGCTTGGTCCAGGGGACGTGGATGCGCAGCTCATGGATGTGGCCGCTCAGAAAGGTGAAGGGAAGCTTCAGCTCCTGGTGAATAGGAAAACACACAGATGTTTAGAGGAGGGGTAGCCAACCATTTCAAAGAAGACCGTAGATGCTAGATTATTTTGTTATGTAAACTTCCAGGTTTCAATCGAAGCCGCCCCCCCCCCCAAGTGTAAAGACAATTGTGCCAGAACTGTATCAACTTCCTGTGCAGTGCACAGGTATATCGCTCGAAATGTAAGACTATGTCTATCTAGCATTCTATTCAATCTCTCGTAACATAAATAAGTGTTGAGGGTTGTCCTGGCAACTTGGGGGATGAATGTTACTCTCCCATATGGGCAATATAGCCTATACAATAAACGCGTTAACTTGATTGCTTCATAAGTGTCTGCTGATTGGTCGTTGTATTGGAGTATTGCAATGAGCTGTGCACAACTGGCAGGACATAAGAGTACGATCACTGAAGCCTTTAAGAGTGTGTTTAGACTTTAAAGAATTAAACATAAACACGGAGTAAAAATGAAGCAAAGAAAACATCTTGTTATGCCTTTGCTTAACATGTTGTTAAGCAAAACTAGCCTAAACCTCCCTGCGTGTATTTACAGAATTTTATATTTAGTGTTTTCTGAAGGGGATTCAGGGAGATTGGTTCAGTCTGAACAGTGTTGTTCTGTGTCTTGAAATACTCAGGACACTGCTGCCATTTACAATGTGTTGTTGTTCTGGTCCCATTTACCAAGACGGCCCCCTGCGCACACACAAAGACACACACACCGAAAGACACAGAGCCTTGAACGCTTCTTCCACTCTACTCAGCCAAAGGCTAATAATTAAAAAGAAATTGAGGACAAGCTGTGATGTACTGACAGGCTGTCTGTGCAAGATCCATCCCATACTGTTCCAGTTAATATCACCCTGAAGACTGGGGGGTGGGCTCCTAATGACTTCTCTGTAGATCAGACTCCGTCCAAATCCAGTACAATAAAAGAAACTACAAAAGAGGGGGAGAACTGCCAAGATCTTTACACAGTGTTACACATCCAGACCATAATACTACATTCCCAGACAGTCCCACGGTTCGTTGCTAATGGCTACAAGCTGCTCACAACAATAAGAACTTTTATTGTCTTTTTGGTAATTTAGGTTAGGGGTCAGGTGGTACCCTAAACCCTTCAGACCAGGGCTCTATTTAGGGAATAGGGCGCCACTTGAACTGCGCTTCAGTGTTTGGTGGTTTTTGGACCAATCCGGAGGTCCCACCCAGCATTACCTAGCAGATTGACCCATGGACCAGGTACCACAAAAAGATTAAAATATACTTTTTTTTAATCATGTCCAAGCAGTAATGTTATCAAGTAATATTGTTATCCCAGTTGGACTGGCGTTCATGTTTAAGTCGTTAGGTTTTCATTTGATTCTGTTAAAGGAATAACGTGACAATCAGAGCGATAATGCATTGAATAATGTAAGGAGAGAATTAGATCAGCACATAAGCTAATCGCTTCAATTCACATAGTAATATTTTCGCTCCCTGCCAAACAGCACTGGACCACAGATCAAATTACCATAACCGCTGTCTCCCAATCAACAGACAAAGAACATAGATTGGTCTTTCTGAAACATCAGCTGTGAGGTGATGGTGGGATGTCACTCCGTGTCCAGGGACATCTCTGTTGAGATGAAGGCTGGCAGGCAGGTGGTGTTGAGTGATAAGACCCAATAGAACAACTGACCTCTTGTGGGACCTCAGAAAAGTTACAATTACCCATCAGGTTTGTTGGGTTCTATCCTAGCATTTTTCTTCCCTCTATTTCCCACTTTTCCCATTTGCTTATATAACCAGGAACGTGTACTCGGTACACCAGCATTTGGCCAAAATAACTGATTGTAGCCCTCGGTGAAACCTGCGGCACATTTCAACAGGCACGAATGACCACCTTCTGGCAGCAAACTCCATCTGATTATTCAGATGAAGAGGGCGCTACACAAACTACTGTTTTCACATCTCACCACAGGTCATGTATGTGATTCAGATTTGGACTCTTTGATTGGCCACTGCAAAACAGTCCAGCATCTTGTCTTAACCGTTCTTTTCTTTTTTCACTTTTTGGTAAGGGCGTTTGGGGCTATTCTTCTACTGGAAAAACCCCATCATTCAATGACGACCAAGGGTTTAGACACCGGATTTATCATGGGACGCACATGATAATATTGTATGCTGGTGATTTTGTGATGCAATCCACAAGTTCACAGCTCACTATATCAAAACCAGCCATGCAGCCCAGCAGAATTATCAACTTTACCCCAATATTTGATTTTAGGGAGGGTTTTCCTTCCATTGAATGCTTCATTTGGTTGCCAGTAAACACAGCTCTGATCTGTTTTGCACAATAGCAAAAATTTTGTTTAATTGGTCAAAACATTTCGTCCCAGTATTTAGGCTTGTTTAGGTGGGTTTTTGAGAAGATGAAACAGGCTCTCTTGCGTCTCCTTCAGCAATGGGGCCTTCCTGTGTTTACCAATGACTAAATGAAGTGTTCAAAAAACTTAAATCAGGCCTGCAATCAATTATGAGGGAGGTAGAACAATTCTGTGTGGGTGACTTGCTGCTTCTGGGGGACTTTAATGTGAGCAAGACATCATGAAATCAGCAGTTTTTGAAGGTGTTTTGGAGTGCAATGTTTAACCCACTGTCCAAACACTGTAACTCTGTTGAAGGTTGGTGTCTTACAGTGGAACAAGCACTTCAGAATGGTTCAATAAGAAATGCTGGAATGTTCCATAGCAGCCATAAAAAAAGCCAAAATCTGCATCAAATCCAAAAATCTGGGCTACATTTTAAACAGTAGTTGATGGGGGCAACACAAATTTAGTTTTCTCAGAAAAAGGCTCTGGGGTATTCTCCATTTTGTCAATGTCAATTATCCTTAAAAATAAAAATATATGTGTTTCTGCAATTTTGGAAATCCATAACAAGGATTATTAAAATATTTGTACACTTTGTTTCCCAAAAAAGGGATTTTTCAAGAAAAGTGCAAAGGTGTCAGCAACACTGGTTGCACCGGTACTTCTGGGATGGAAAACAAACTATTCCACAATGTTGATGTGATATATGACAGCGCACCCTACATAGTGAATTTGTTAAATGAAGCAATCTGTCACGGCTCACGTCGACTAAATCCTAAAATGTAATGATATACCAGGTTGGCAGCTATGTAGCCCACTTCCTATGTAGCTAGAAAGACTATCTAGAACAATACTAACAGTGTCAAAAACAGCATGTGCAAGTGCTTATAGTTGAAAAATTATTAAACAAACTGCCCTTTCAACCTGGGGCGTTCCATGTTTTATCCTGAAAATATTTAGTTTCCAAAACAAATCTGCGTTCGTCAACTGGCTATGGAAACTGACGGAATCTGAATGTAGTTTTACACTCCTGCTGAAATTCACAGCCATGTGACCACTCAATACAGCGGACATAGAAACTCCGGAGCAGGGAGACAGTGAGGTCTGCAGTCTGCTTTGATTCACGGTGTTTGGAGGATGAAGTCACATTACTCTGATAGCGTACTTCAATTCAAATTCAAAGAAAACATATACATTGTCATGACAATACGGACGATGAATGTGCACATCCATAACATCTACGGGCTGATTTTTGGTGATCTGGATTGCAGGTGACTGTTCATAAAGCATTATGGGAGTGATAGCATGTCATCACCCATCCGCACTCAAAAAAATAAATAGCCAAGGCCCGTTACTACGCAATGTACAGACTTCACAGAATTAGAACTTAAATCAAGGTGAAAACATGTATCCTACCGACTGACAGAACAAAGGCTTTCACCAAACAGAAGTTGACGGGAGTTTCGTGACGCATATTGCTCTGGGTGGATCGCCCCGTTAGCATGCTTTATTACGGTTTTATTACTGGTTGTAACATACCTGCTCGAGGACATCCAATTTCAGTTCCAATTTGCTCAGGACTACATCTCCTCCCCATAGCGACAGCTGCAAGTCTGAGGGCTTCAGGTTCTTGATGTATTTGTTCACGTAGCTCATCAGCAGAGGTGTGACATATGACTCCAACATTCTGCCTCTGCCCTGTAGCACCGCGATAACACCATTTAGGAGAATAAAGGAGAACATGTTTGATTATATTCACTTCAAGTAAGAAACCAATGTTAAATAGCCACCTAAAACTGGGCAGACACAATAACAGGTAGCCAATGGGTTGATTTCCTACAGCCCCTCAGAGTAACCCATACAAAGTAAACTGAACAAACATATGAACGCAACATGTAAATTGTTGGTCCCATGTGTCATGAAAAGTTCCATGCACACAAAAAATTACATTCCTCTCAAACGTATGTCAGCATCATTATCATTATTATTATTTATTATTATTATTAGATTCAACACATTTATTGAGCCTTAACCCTTTGCCAGGATAACACATCAACCCAACAGGTGTTACATTTCATTACATTTATTAAACAGCATGTTCACTACACAGGAACACCTTGTACTGAGAACAATCAAAGGCGACTGTAAAAGGTGCTGTTTTTTCATAAAACACAATGCCACAAATGCTGACTGAGACTTGAAAGTTAATTTATCTACAATAAAACACCTAGAAAGTTTTTTTAACCGAGGCAGCTGATGTAAATGTGGGTCAGGCAAACCGAAGAATGTCTACACAAGTTTTCAGAAATCATTTAAGGGAGGTTTATGTTTGTGCTTGTCGTTCTAGAATGGGTCTTGATCTGACTGCAGTTTGGTGTCGTGACAAATATCAGTGGGAAAATCCATACGTATCGTGTTTATTTTCCTCCCAAGTGACTTATTTCTTTATACGAATTGTACCTCAGTAAAATCTCTGATATTGGCGCTTGTCGAGTTTATATTTTTGTTCAGTGTACATATCGTAACAGAAAATTTTGAACATCAAAGAGCTGGTCGAACCAGTATGGATGTGGTGTGTTTATGACCACCTTTGGCACTACCTGTGTGACATAATGTGGCTAACTAGCGAGCATGTAGGGCAACGTATTGACTGAGTGGAGTTCATCACAAATAGTGAGTAAGCGTGAACCCTATTTGATAGCTCACTATCAGCAAAGCACAGCTAACTGACTAGCTAGTTGTCCGGCTAGATAGCTAACAGCAGCTACATTTCCTTAATGTAGTGTCTGTTAAAGGTCTACTGGAAGTCGTTAAATTATCATAACCGCTATGACAGAACTGTAGCACGGTTGTGTTGATTAGGGCTCATTAGTATAATCGACCCTGGTGCAATAACTAACTAAACAAACATGGCAAGTGTCAACAAACGTGGGCGTTTGCTTGTAGCTAACAAACTAGTTTTGTCAGTTTGAAGGCTGGCTAAAGTTAGCTGATTATTTCTTTAGCTATCAACTAGGGTGAAATAAAAAGTATCAACAAGGACACATCTGCATTTATCTAGAGATAGGATTTTGCAATACGTTGAAGACTGCTTGCCAATGACAATTGCAGCATGCTTGCTTAACTTAGCCTGGCTAGCTTTAATCAGATTTCTAGTCATTCAGTAGCCAACTAACCAGAAGCAAATTCCACTGCTCTCAATGTATTTACAATCAAATAGTGTCCTTACTTGTTTTCTGCAGTTTCAATGAATTTACTCTGTTCCAGATTAGTTAATTCATCCCGTGTAGTTGTAGCTACATCTCACACACCTGTCTTTCTCAGGCAAACGTCACCATCAACAAACACCGAACTTCCGCGTGCTAAACGACATGTCGTCATTTCCTGTAGAAATACCAGGGATGCGTTCAGCCCAACACAGCGGTTTGAAATATTCCGATAGAGATTTCAACAAACATGTAATCCAGAGAATTCGTAGGCACCTCTTCACTTTAAGAATGTATTTCCCCCAGGTTCTTTGTTTTGTAGACTGGACTTTATGTTTGTGTCGTTAAAATAATGAAAACGCAGACATATAAGATATATATTTACCTTATATATGCTAAATATAATGTATATTATACAGTTTCAGAGTGAAATCATTTTCCGTATGCTGGGTTTCAATGTATTTAGAAGAACGAAAAAACGTTTTCATTAGAACAAACACATAAACTATAACTCCCCTTCAACATAGGCTGTAGTTCAAATGAGACATTTCAAACTTTTGCTGGTGTGACTAACCTTCTTCAAGGTCCAATAATTTCATAAATAAGCATTGGATATGAGTAAAACACAATTATGCAAATGGAACATAACTTGATATATATATATATATATATATATATATATATATATCAAGTTATGTTCCATTTGCATAATTGTGTTTTACTCATATCCAATGCTTATTTATGAAATATATATATATAATTGTGTTTTTTATTAAATGTATATATATTTTAAATTATAGCTGCCTGGTTTACAAATAATAAGTTGTTTTAAGATTAATGTCAGTCAGCAGGCCTTTGCAGTAGTTAGATTTTTTTCGAACACGACCGTAATCTTAAATAATTTTGAAAGCCCGTAGGCCACTCAATGTTACGGGTATTTGTGAAATTATAGCTCCAACATTCAAGAACGTTTTGAAACTAAACGTGGCCAAAGTCCGCTCTGTGATGGAGACTGGGTCCCAATCGGTCCCAATGGCTCAGCTGAAACAGCATGGCGTGTAAAACCCGCAGTTGTATTTGCTTAGCATTTGTGGATCAGCATGAGAAAGTATGACAATGTAAGCATTCTTTACTGTAAGTCGATCAGGGTAAACGCGTCTGCTATATATCTTTAAAAATTGTCAGTATTATCAGAATTAATCAAAACACCGGTTTGCATTTGAGGCTTTCAGACCCCATCTGCATAATATCAATGAAATTACTTAAATCTAGGTAATGAGTGGTTTGATGATAATTCTAATCTAACACGAAGTACTCATGATAGATAATGAATGGTAGTAAAAACGACTGAGATGTTGCTCAAGGGTACGCTAAGGAGTAGACATTCCAGGTAAAATATCTCAAGATGAATGTATTTAAATTGTGTAACTTATTGTTTACATTTACCATGCTGAATGAACTCTTTAAACACTGCATGTGCTCAGTTGACGACTGCAAATGAGCTCGGTGAGACCGACTAGATGTTGAATTTGTCTCCTAACACAACTGAATATTTGATTCAACAGAACGAAAAGTTGCAGAACATTACACACTGAATTGTTCCGGCTACAGGATGTAGACATGCCTGGTCCTCTTTTTCGGATAATAACGTGTAAATTGTGCTCTGTTGTAAACATCTAGTCATGCATTTGATTTTAAAATCAATTGTATTTATTTAGGCTAATGTAAATGGTTTGTTGGCTGATTTGTTTATAAGATGTCTTGAATTTTATAAGCCCACCTAAGCTGGACACAAATTGGTGTATGACACTAATTAATCACTAACCATTAATCACTTCATCAATCAAACACCAAAATCATTATATGCATTTGTTTTCATGTTACTGTTACGTTAAACAGTTATGTCAAATATCTGATTTAAAATACACATGACAGCTGTAGCATATTGTTTAATACTTATGACTGTGGACTTACCCACTTACAGGTTTAGTAGCCTAAACTCACAAGTTGTGAAAACTAAGGAATTCTTTCATGCCCGTCAATGTATCACAAAATGATTTTTGTTTTTCAATGCAAGTTCTGTCTTGCTTTTATTCCTAAATAAATATGTCTGTTTGTTTCGTCGCAATAATAAATGCCGCATGCATAGCAGGCAGGCCTGGTGTCAGGATTGTCCAATGCCATATCGCTGGTGATATATGGAGACACTGGTGAGGCTGAAGAGCACTTAGCTAGTATCCTCTCTATCAGCGAGATAAGCCCAGTGAGGACACGGCCCTAACCCTGGCCCTCATATAGCAGTTAGACATGTGACTCTGTTTCTCTTCGTCTCACTGGTGTGCGCGCGCTGACTTGGCACTGTGTTAGTGCTTACATGTGTCCTTGCACTGAAATTATTTAAGGGTAGGATTTGTTCCAGCCAATAAACAACGTAGCACTGACTATTGGCAGGAACAAATCCTCTCTTTAAATAATTTCAGTGACTATTGTTGCTGCTCCTTTGATGTCCAATCATAATATTACACATTTAAAAAAACGCTTTGTCGCTGCGATAGATTCAGTCCGCCAGCTGGATTGATGAGTCTGACTAAAACCAATCAGGTTTCTTAGAGACATAAAGGGATGTAATACCAATATATAGAAAACATATGCTTACCTCCGAGCTTCTAGCTTCACAGGACAATAGTATTTTAGGAGGGTGTACAATTGGCAACACTTTGGAAACATGGCTAATTTTGGGCTAATTTGATATGATCATGCCAAATTAATATGATCATACCAATTTGTGAGCAAACAAATTACATTTTCCATATATTTGAAAGGCCACACCATAGTTCTTAATGTGTTCCTAATGTAAAGTTATAGGCTATATTTCACTTTCTACTTATTGTCTGTTTGCATTTTGTCTGCTGCATAGTCCTGCCCCGGGGCACGGCTGTATCTTACATGGAAAAAAGGTTCAGCAAAGGTCACATTTATGAACGCCCTTGTCAACGGCAGGAAATTTGACAGCTCTATAGTTGTTCCATGTTTAAGATCCACTTCCTCGAGTTTCACCCTAAATCGTTGGGGTCCCGGTGGCGTTTTAGGCTACAGCTTAACCTTGCTGCAGAGGTTAGTTTCCCTTTTCAAAACGTGAAAGCTTCGGGCGGAGTTACATAGAACGCACTCCACCGACAGATTACAAATCAACTCACTTAAACGCCGTTTAGGAGTTTTCCTCTAGTTGTTTCAGGCAGCACACGTGTTGGCGAATAGTGTTTATATTTTAAAGCTCCCCCAAATAGCTTTCGATCATAACGCTTTAAGTGTGGGTGTTGTTTGGGCCTATTTGTTACGTCATGGTTAGGCGAATAATGCAGTTTATATTTATTGGTTGGTAGTAAAATATGTTCAATTGTTGTGTTTTTTTATTCTATCGTTAACATATTTATAGGTTTAATTTTATGTTCTACATTTAATGTGTAGAATATATGAAAAATATTGTTATATTGTAATTGTTGTGTTATTATAATGATTACGCATTGGTTATGTTTGCCATTTATTTAGAGAACAAAATCCCAAATTGACGGAGAATCTTCGCTATTGTTGGTGCACGCATAGGCCTATAGGCTACGAAATTCACAAGTTAACCCAAAAGAGAAAAAAAGGGAAGTAAATCAAATTGAAATGACAAATGAATTGTTTCACATGATGGTAATTTATATGTTATGATGTCGATATTTCTTAGCATTAATTTAATGCCTGAATAAGATATGCCTAAACACGATGATTATACATTTGAAAAAAATCTTAGAATTAACTAAAATATTGTGGTAAATTGTTTTTCATATGTAGAATATAAGGATATCCATAGTATGCTTTTAAATATTATCACGATTATAATGTTTTTGTGTTCTTGCGTAATTGTTTTAGCTTTTATTATTAAATGAATAGGCTACGATCTACTTTTTAGCTGGTATACTGCAGTAAAATGTGTCTACATTTCTCGAGTCAATCGAACAATTAGACCATCGTTTTGGTCTGGGGCAATAGGCCTTCATTCACAAACTTACTTTTGTAAATCGCAAGCCGGAGATAGCAGGTATTTTGTCTTTTTACCGTAAGAATATAAGTGCCGAATTTCTAACAGCACTGCCGAATTAAACGTCAAGTATTGTTAACGATCAGTATTGTTAAGATGTAATGGAAAGTATAGGTTTCGTAAAGAAACAATGACAAAGTTGCACCGTTTTAATTGTGGCAACGTTATCAAGATTCAGTGGTGCTTTGTTGTGAGTCAATGTGCATTGCTAGATACATTTTTATAACTAGAGAGAGGGTGAAAGAGACAGCGAGCGAGAGGAAGATATGGAGTGAGAGAAAAGGAGTGGGAGAGAAAAGGGGTCAGAGAGGGAGAGAGAGTGGGAGAGAAAGAGGGTGAGACAGAGGAGAGACTGAAAAGGGAGGAGATAAAGGGTGAGAGAGACATCAAACTTGTTTATTCTGGAGGACTTAGATGTGGAAACAGAAACATCTTTTGTTGAAAATCTATGAATCACAAAATCACTGAAGGCGTACATTTCCAAGAATTGAGACGTATTCACCAATAGCAGCTATTTCTAAGTGTATTATGTTATTTCTTGATTTAAAAACGTTCTTACTCGGGTTTAGACTTGATCAAAGACATTGAGTATCCTTGTTCTTTGCGATATGAAATCCAAATATGGTCCGTATTCGGCATAAAGTGTCTTATAGTCACATTATAAAATAAGTTGTAGGCGTATACAGTGTTGAGCTTTTATTGATAACCTACGAGTGTTCTGGGAGTACTTATACGAGACAAATTGCCAACTGCATAGAAATTATCGAATTATGACAATCATGTTGTAACTATAATAACATTAAAATGTTTTACTCTGAGCAAATATTTGATTCTGCTTGTAAAATCTGTCTGTAATGTTGCTGTGTAATTCTGGATGTCCTCCCAAGCTCCTTAAATGTATAGGCTAATAATGATATCAGAGGTGGTGGCGGAGAGATAAAGATATCTGATATGACGTGTTGGCTTGCTGTTAATGCTGCTAATATAACGGCTAATGAGCTAATGTCAGCTGTCAGATAGATAGCATCTATAAATAACAACCACATTAGAAAGATACTATCATTACGGATATAATAATAATAATAATGCCAAATCCTCATAATTGTAATGATCCTCTTCTTTTTTTTAAATCTAAGATTATTATCAAAGATGTACATGTTTATTCGACCAAAATAGTTTTTTTTACTTGAGGGGTATTTATAGTAACTTGATGTCACTAAGCTAAAGCTAATCTCCACCACTCTGCAGCGGATCATTTATTTCCAATAAAAAAGCGTCCTGAAATAACACGTTGTCAGCCAAGAGCGATGTAATTTCAGGCATGTTAACCTGTGTACACAATTAAACAGGCAGGACTACTTGTGTTCTGTTGAAGACGATAAGGCACGACTTCCATGGCACCATTTCAAATTTGACTCCCACCTATTAACTTTTACCTTCACGAGAACTATGAAATAAAAACCGATGCAGTTTAACCAATGAAAATATTTAACTTGCTTTATTTTTAAAATACAATTTAACATACTTTAAACATTACGGTTGTTTTTATACAAATTTTAAATTCAATGACAAGAAAATAAAAAATACATTATTTTACATGGGCTCCAAAAGTCTCATTATTTACAGGTGACGTAGGACAGCCGTCTGTCTGGGTTCCTTGACTTTCACTTGAGACGCAGTTAATCAGTCCATTGTAATATTGCTTGTCCACAGTTCAGTTTGTGATATTCTTTCAATGAAAAAAGAAAACGTTCTTTGTCACTGTTGTGTCCTCTGCTTATGTCCATATTATTTGTTTGTTTGTTTGTTTAGCTGTCCATCAGCCTTCGCAGATAGGCTAGTAGTCTCGATGCGGTGTATGCGTCAAACTGTGCCGTCGCAAGTCACAGTTGCGCCGAAACACCTTTCCGCAGCGGTCACAGCTGTAGGGCTTGATGTCTGTATGGGTAAGAAGGTGAGTTTTCAGGTTACTTCTTTGATTAAAGGTTCTTCCGCATGTGGGGCATTTGTGAGGAGATTCCTGTTTAGATTTAAAGCAAAGGATTATTCCCTTTAGTTTATTTAGCTAAATAGACGTAATGTATTATAATATTAGCCTTCAGTCAGTGACAGTGTACTGAAAGTGGACTGTGCTTTAACCATATCAACTGTGTGGCCATTGGCCAAGCAAATATTCCCAGTCATTTAGTTATTTCCATGAATTCCAAATATGGTCGAAACACAATCGCTATCCATACAGGTCATCTACAAGAAGATACTTTTAGGTGTCAGACCAGATGCCAAATGTGATCAGTAACTCGTGCACGAAAACAGGAGTGTGCAATAATAACACGAGAAGATATGTGACCTCTAATGCTTATATAGTTCTGCTGTTCTTCATATAGTTCACATATACTGCCTGATATAAAGTGTGTTAACAAATATGGCTTTGTGATAGAAGATGACTTACCTGCAT